>NC_081414.1:30057359-30357538 GCF_030272615.1 Cryptomeria japonica
ACCAACAAGATTTAGTAATAGCCTTAGACCACAGTTTTCTTATCCAATATTGCTAACATTCTCAAAAATACTTTGTGTATGAGTAAGGATATTATACAAACCTTTAGCTTTAATCATGAGAAGAGGGATCCCATCAGCCTACTTAATTTTAGGGATGAAGTACTTTCATTAACATTCTTGATAGGCTATTTAATAAATTGAATATATTTAGTCAATGTAGAATAAGTTCTTTTACTCATAAAACTCAAATTGAATTCTTCCTTAACTATTCCCAAGTTTTTAATTGACTATTTATGAACAATTTTTTTGTATCAATCACTCCAAGAGAAATAATTCCTTGACAATGAAGATTTGGACTTACAACAATTAGAGAAACCTATACAATATAAAATAAATGAATAAAAGACAAATAGACAAATACATGAAAGACATAGTTTACCTTGTCTTTTACCTTCTCATCTCATAGATTGAATGGAATTAGAGGAATCCTTCCTCACTTGATTTTTTCCTTTAGTGTTGTGTAGTTGGGAGGAATGTGGTTGCACAAACAAGTAGCATGATATTGAGATTATGATAGATTGGATAAAAAATAAACAACATGTAGGTAGAATAAGTATGTATAGACTGAAAATATAACAACATACACATCTAAGAATGAGCTAACCGGTTAAAGGATCAACCTTTTGTGGGTAGCATTGAGGAGTTTCCAGCTCTCATTAGAAGATAGAATAGGAGAGGCCATTATCAAACTATTTTTGTAGTTATCAACCACACCCCCTCTAACAGTGAGGTAGTTCGAGATACTTACTTAAATTTTTCATTTTTATGTTAAGGTCTTTAGCTGGAAAACCATCTTCCTTTTCTACTATTTTTACTACGAGCAGTTAAAAATTGTGCATTTGTTTGATACTATGCATATTGGAAAGAATATAATAGAGGCATTATGGAAAATATTGGATGGAAGGCGTGACAAAGAAAAAATTGTCAAAATTTGTAGTGAAATTCATAAATCCAATCATGCAATAAAAAATGTCATTCAATCTAATAGCCATGGAGACCAGATTAATATAAGTGACCTTCCTTGGTTATTAATAGACCAACAAAGAAATTCTATAAAAGAAGTCATACGAAAAATTTGATTTCCCATAGGATTTGCTACGAACATAAACAATCTCATATCAAAGAAAAGTAAATTTGGGTCAAGGATGAAAATGCATGATTGGCATACCTTCATTAAGGTAATTCATGTTCTTGTGTATTTACTATATATTTGTATATTGCGCATGTACTTTTCATTGTATTATGTTAGAAAAAAATGAAAAGATAATTTTATAATTATTGCAGTACATTCTACCTCTATCTCTCCTAGACCACTTTGACAATAATGTCAAGAAAGTCATATATGATCTTGGAAAATACATGAGGTAAGTAGTGATATTTATTCAGTTCGTTGTATAGATATTATATTTGCGATTCATTTTACTTGTTATGTAATATATATTTTTGCGTCTTGAATATCTTGTAGGTGGTTGTCATGTAAAGAAATCCATAAAGAAGATATAAAATATTGGAAGAGAAAAATTCCTCATCTAATGTGTGAAATGCAAAAGTGTCTACCTTCAATTTTTTTCAATGCACAAGAACACTACCTCATACACCAAGTTGAGGAGATTGAATTGTGTGGACCTGTACACACTAGGCCAATGTGGATGGTTGAGAGGCACTTGAAATTTTTGAAGGCTTTGGTTTGACAAAGAGAACATCTTGAGGGTTCTATGGTGGAGGAATATATGGTATACATTTCTGAATATCTTCCTAAGTTTGTAGCAAAGATCCACATGGACCGCATTTGGGATCCCAACCCCATTAACAAATTCGAAGGGGAGTACTTGACAGGAAAGGTAGATTGAGGAAAGTGAGAGGTAATTATAAGATGTTATTGTAGTTAATTAATTCTTAATCTTCAAAATAAATCGGTTGTAAGACGTCTATTTATTTTTTGTACAGTTGGTCGAGAGTGGGATGCACTACATTTGTATATTGCAAACAATGTTGATTGGATGATGGTATGGACTGAACATTGTCAATATTCCGGTCGCACATTAACATGGGAAGTTGTGGCTTCATTGGTTAAAGAAGCTCATTGTAATGGAGATTCCAATGTTACACAAAGGGAAATTAATTTAGCATATGGTTTAAGAGATAAACAGGTACGTATAAATTTATTAATCACTCATATGTTTATCAACTCACGATGCAATAATTTTTATATGTTTGACATATTGCAAGTCAAACACCACAATGCTATGTGCTGAAATGGTCATAAATTTTGCATCAAAAAGTTGGATGACATGAAGAAAACTTGTGATTCTGGGATAACTGTAGTCTTTGAGGTGACAAATATTTCATCGAGAAATGGCATACATCCTCAACAGTCTCAAAATTGATACTATGGAATTTTGGATGATATACTTGAGTGTGACTTTAATTCCTTCAAAATTAGTTTTGTTCGTCGTCAATTGGTACAGGCTACGATTAAATAAAAATGATCCTGATAGAACTATTATTGAACGTGATAATGGTTTTACAATGGTTAATACAAGGTCTTTTGAACCAGTTGGGGATGAGCCCTATGTTCTTCCAAGCCAATGTGAGCAGGTATTTTACTCAGAGGTTCCACATAAACTGGGTTGGTCATTTGTTGTTAGACATGATCCAAGAGGAAGGCTGATAAAGTATAATGTGATGGAAGAAGAAGATACTGAAGAAGTAGAAGATGATATAGATGACAATCATGATCAACAATTACTCGATGATGAGGAAGATGAAGAATTTGATGATGGTGATGGTGATGGTGATGGTGATGGTGATGGTGATGGTGATGGTGATGGTGATGGTGATGGTGATGGTGATGGTGATGGTGATGGTGATGGTGATGGTGATGGTGATGGTGGTGATGGTGGTGATGATGATGATGACAAAGATGATGATGGTGGTGGTGGTGGTGGTGGTGGTGATGATCATCATCATCATGAAGGTCATGATGATGAGTTGGATGAAGAAGGAGATCAATGACATGAATGAAATGTATGAGGTATGCGATTAGTATATTATCTATTTAATATTAATTTATTGATAGAAATTTATTTGACTTATATGGTTACATAATTAATTCATTATGTTTTGAATTCTAATGCCATTACATAATTAATTCATGATGCACCTTTTAATGTTTTTGATTCATGTTCCACCTCTAGCAGGTCCTAATAGTAGAACTATGCCACCCCGAGGAGATGGAGATAGGGAGAGTGACTATTTATGTGACATTTTTTAAAATTTGTGTTTATTTATAGAATTTGGATTGTTTGTTATCTATGTGATGGATGTTGATTTAAAATACATATGTGATGGATTACATGTTTATGATGATACATGTGACATTTTTAGAACTTTGTATTTATTTATAGAATGTGGATTGTTTATTACCTATGTGATGGATGGTGATTTATGATACATATGTGATGGATTACATGTTTATGATGACACATATGTGATGCTTATGATGCTCAATTACATATATGATGATACATAAGTGATGCTTATGATACATATGTATTTATTGTTTATCAACTTACAAATGTAATGCTTATGATGCTCAATTGATGGTGTTGATTTCATGTATATATTTTGTGTGATGTTGTCACCCTTGGTGGGAATAGGTCATTGACTACAGACATCGTCAACCCTTTAGTTGAGGATCTTGCATAGTCTACATAAAGTAAAGGTAAGGAATTCAAAAAATTACAATGATTATGATGACAACCTATTTTTTTATTTAATACTCTTTTTGTCTACAAAGTTCATGTTGTTCATGTTGTGTACTATGTAATTTTTAGCTAACCTAAGATAATTGAATTACATGTGAAGGAACTTGAACCCCTTTGATGAGGATGATGAATACTAAGAGGGGTGGTGAATTAGTATACCAATAACATTACCAAACACTTAAGCAATTTTACTACAGACTGATATAGCCCTTTAAACAGCAAACCGGTTAATACACAAACAAGCCAAATAGAAAATAAAGCATTCACCCACAATAGCACAATCACCATAACACAAGATATTTTGACGTGGAAACCAAAATGGGAAAAACCACGATGAGTAAAACTCACAAGTCTACTATCTGCAGAATAGCAACCAGACCGGTTAAGGCCTTACAATGTTCTTCACCAGAATAGATCCTGTTAGGAATCTTGATCTCTATTAGGAGATAAGTCTTATTAAAAACTACCCTGTTAAAGTATTTCAAATCCACAACTGTGAACCACCTTGTTAGAGGATTTAGAACAGGCTTAACTGAGCCTACCTGATTAAGAGTTTTTGACTTGTCAAAGAGATTAGTAATCAACAAGTAAGTGATCTAAAAAGTAGCACAAAACGCTTAGTTAGATCCTTGATTTCTCTCTATTAATGCATTACAACATTACTTCAGTCTTCTGTCCTTCGCATGTTCAATCTTTGTCACAAGATAGCTTTGTAAAGACCTAATATTCTTACACAACACACTCAAAACCCTAGACATGATGTCCTCATATAGGAATCTAATTTCATGTTGGTCCAATGAGACTAGATTACAATTTACTAGGTACAGTGCATCTGGACACAATTGTAACACGACACAGAATCACCGCATCGGTGTTGGTGGGTGATAACTCATCACACTTTTCAAGTTTTCTGGTTAACAAAACAAAGTATACCAATTACCAGTTTACAAACAAAGATTGGTAAACTAGAACATAGTGTTTAGATCTTAAAAATATTGGTTGTCTCTTGGGGTCCTTGTACAACTTAAGGTCCTCATACCGCTTGAGGTCCTCGATCATGCTTTGACCGGTAAGCTCCTTCTGCAAACACCAATAGTCTTCTACAAACGAATACTATGCATACATTGGCATATAATACTGGTTTGAATAATACATCACATACTACTAGTTGAGAATATCTCATACAACAAATAAGTGTGTGTCCATCAATGACAATCACAGCTAAGTACAAACATCATCAAAATGCCAACAATCTCCCCCTTTGGCATTGATGGCAACACTTAGGAAAATTTGACATCTAAGTGCTTACAAAACAAAAATGATGCCATAATCAAAATTACTCCCCCTAAGCATATGCACTACTCCCTTTGCCAAAATTACAAGCATGTACTACTTCCATTTGCATAAAATTTTCATTCAATACCACTCCCCCTTTGCCAACAATGACAAAGTAATGCAAACATGCCACAGAGATTTACCAAAATCATAGTGCATAACATGAAAACATAGTATATTTTTATGACAATAATGAGTAAAAATTCTCAAAAATGAATTTAAAGTCTTTCAGAAATTCCTTCATGTCTGTAGACCAAGTATCTAGGAGTGAGGCAACAATTTCACTATGAGTCTTCATCTAGAATGCTAAATTCTCCATGGCATCCATAGTGCTAAATTCTTGAGTGAAAATAATGGCTTCCATGTTCAAAAAGCACTTCTGAAGAATGTGCAACTTAGGTAACGAAAGCAACTGAAGCTCTTGCAGATTCTGAGCCCGCTTGCAGATCTCTGAATCAATCCTGGCAACCTGTTGCCTGTGAGTCTGTATAGTCTTCCCATACACTATGAAGGAATCATATGGAACTTTGAAGGTCTCCATACACTTCTTTAATTCCAATTGGAGTTGACCTTTCTTCTTCATAGCATCATCATAAAATAGATCGGGCTGGCAGATTTTGCTCAAAAGTTTGTCCTTCAGCCATTGCCAGACTGATATCATCTCTCTGATGGATCAGCTTGGTTCTGTCTTCATCAATTTGCTTCACCAATGCAACTTTTAGTGCCTTTTCATGCTTTTTCTTTACAGTATCTTGGGCAACATCTTCCAATGATTGCACTTGATCACCCACTATTGTGCATAGAAGCTTCAATTGGGCCAGTGAGGAATCAGTACCAAAAAGATCAGTATCGAGGACTAAGTTTGAAAGAGTATCAACAACAAATTGGATAACATCTTTTTATTTCATATTTCTTAGTTCCTCCAATATTTCTTTAGCAAGTTGAATACTTCTAAGTAGCTCATTTTCATCTACAGATTTGGTAAGACAGGTAAGAGTCAATTCACTGTGACCAGTGGGATAAACCTGTTTAGCTTGAACTTGATCTCCAGTTGCCTTGGGAATCTCAAAAGTTTGTCCTCCTTCCTTTGCTTTGATCTCCTCTTGTCTCTTCTTCTCCTGCTCTTCTTTTTCCTTAGCCTCCTTGGTGGCCTTCTCTTTCTCTTCTTTTTTCGCTTTCTCCTTCTCAGATTTCTCCTCCACTTTCTCCTTCTCAGCTTTCTCCTTCTCCGCTTTCTGTTTCTCTGCTTTCTCCTTCTCCTCTTTCTCTGGTTTAGTACCTTCAGCATCTAATGCATCCACATTGATAGGATCATTTTTCTCATCTACTCTTTCTCCTTGATCATTGAAGGTTTCATTCGGTTTTGATTTTGATAGGTCAATCACTTGCTCAACCTGTAGATTTGCTTCGGTTACCTTTTGCATCTTGACAGCTTCTTGAGCCTGCAGATGAGTGTCCTTTTCTACTTCAAAGATTTTACCTCCAAGTAACTGAAGTCTTCTCTTTCTCATGAAAAAGATGCCTTTGTATTGATGAAGAATCTCAAATAATTTAGAATTGGAAACATCTGGGAAATATTGAGCAAAAAATTGCTCCCTAATTGCTTGCTCCTTTTCAATGACAATGCACCATTTATTGTCCAAAGAATCATACAAAGAATTAGAAACTATAAGTTTAATATTGGTTGGATACTAATCATTATCACATAAATACTTAATGAGTTCTTGCTCTACCTCCTTCTTTTCAATATCGTTAAGATCATCAAAATAATCTTTTAGATCATCAAGAATTTTCCTTCTAATATTCTTTATAGTCATTTGATAATGTGTCATAGCCTTGTAAGAAGCAATGTGTATATTTACCGGTGCAGAGGTTAAGATTACATTATGGTGTAGGAGCACCTAGTGCTTAGGCTTATATTCTTTTCTCAATTTTGTCTTGTACTAACCTTAGTGAAGTCAAGTACTTAATAAGGACTCTAGGAGGGTCCAAGAGTGAGTGTGATGAGACAAGTGTAGGACTAGGTGAGTTAGTTTCTTCCTAGGTTTGCATTTTGTGCATAAGTAGTGGTTTGAGTAGGAAATTGACCTTCTTGATGGTCAAAAGCGGTAAAAATTTGTATGATAATGATTGAAGTTTAGATTAGTCTTACAAAATATTTAAAAGTCATGAGTAAAGACTTAGAATAGGTTTCATAGGTTGGAAAAGCAAAAAGTGCAAAATTGTAAAAGTTGTCATGACAACTTTTGTCCTAAAATGCTTAGCGATGGACATAGGGATAGAAAAATGCCCTATAATGCCTCCACATGTGGGGAAGACTATAAGAACCTCCTCTTTCATGGTTACCAAGGTTGGAGTTTTGTTTTTGTACGATCAACAATCTGAAACTACTCATTTTCGGACTATTTGTCACTATTTTGGCTTATTTTTCTCATAATGTGAATACAAGTGGATTGAATCCATTGATCCAGTAATGGATTTAGTTTCTTTGGTGTGCTTCAAATTCATTTGATTCATTTCAAGCTTTTTAATTAGTATGTGTTGGTGTTTTCATAGTTTTGTTTGCAATCAGCCAGTTTTGGCTTGTATATAGCAATTTTATGTAAAATGGTTGCCCCATAAAATCCCTTTGTGCTACCATCACGATCTATTGGGAAATGGAAGGAAACCACTTGTATAGTGTATATATGTAGAGATAAGTTTTGGAAGTGATGTTTGATATGGCTACCACCTTGTTTTTGGCGAGTCCAGGAGCAACCTGGCTAGATAAGACAGGGTGAAATTTGAGTGCATAGAGTAGGGGTGAGCACAAAACCACAACCAAAACTTTTGGAGGGGTCCATGAAGTTCATACAAACTTTCCATTACAAGGAGAATCCTTGACAAGACATGTAGATACCCATTTCTCAAACTTGACCAGTCACTGCCGGTTAAGAGGCCTAGAAACCCTTCAAAACCTTCATTTTTGGGTTAGGGCATTGTACAGTGAGATGGTAAACCTAAACCACCAAAATAACTTGGGGATAGGTGTATGATTGAAGAAAATACAATCTTGTTGCAAGGTCTTTTGAAACATTTTCTTCCAAGCCCTAGAAAACCGGATTTTGGAGGCCTAATAGGGGCTCATTCCTTGTAGCCCTTTTCTAGGCAAAATGGTGAAATTGGTAAGAAAGATAATGGATGCAAACCACAAATGGACCCAAATGGTAATCACTTCATGGTAAATGCTACCTCCACACCTCTACAACAACTCACAATAGAAGGAGGTAAAATTGACAACTTGAAGACAAGACAACAAGAATGAGCAAGTGGGAAACACCTTGAAATGGTAGGGTTCCTAGTTAAACACTTGATGCAAACACCTTGAGATTGACTAGAAGAAATCCCTAGAAGAGATTGAGAAGGACTTGGAGGTCTTAGAGCATAGCTAGACCTAGAGAGTTTGGTGGAATTGAGCAATACAAGCTAGGTGAAGTGTGAGCAAGCTAGGTGAACCCCATCAAATTGGTATCAGAGCCTATAAGATTTGGGTTAGGTGAGTAGATGTCCTTAGTGGAATCTATAGAAGACAACAACATGGTGACCAATGAAAAGTTGGCAAAGAAAGTGGATGATCAGGAGGAAGAAAATAGACTCCTGAAGGAGAAGTTGATTGAATTGGAAAGTAAGCTTGGTGAGATTGAAACCAAGGCAGATGAAGTGTTGGTAAAGGTTGAAGGAGCAGAAGGGAAGGGTAAGGAAGTGTCAGAGTTAGAAAAATTACTTGAACCTAATCCTGTCTTAGAACAAGAACCTTTCCTAAAGGCACTGAAGGCCTTAAGTGGTAAATCACTAGAAGGATTGCCATTGTTCACTAGTAAGATGGAAGCAGAAGTGGTCTTAGAATGGATAGAACGCATGGAGAACCATTTTGAATGTGAAGGCATAACTGAAGCCCAAAGGGTCAAAGTGGCCAAGTCTAGGATGAGAGGAGATACTCTCACATGGTGGAAATTTGTGCAAGATGAGAGAAATAAAATGGTTAAAGCACCCATCTCTTCTTGGAAAGGGATGTTAGTCAAAATCAAAGAAGTCTATCTCCGTGATGACTATGAAGTGCAGATTCATAGGAAGAGACAAAACCTAAGACACAAAGACCTTGATGCCAGTAATTATATGGAGGAGTTCCATAAAATTAGCCTTGGATCTCATGTGGTGGAAGAAGAGAGTCTCAAAGTTGCTAGGTACCTAAATGGTCTACGGTGGAACATCCGAGAAGAAATCAGTCTAATGAGCCCAAAGATAGTTCATCAAACCTATCAACTTGCCCTTAAAGTGGAAGAAAAACTGAAAAGAAGACATGATTCAAGTAGCAATAGGGGCAGGAGTAGAGGAAAAGAAAATAGAGGCCATAGGGGAGGCTTTGGAGGAAGAAGTTCAGAGCAAAGGACACAAGGTGAGTCCAAACTCACTGAGCAGCAAGAAAGTTGCACTAGTAAAGGAGGATTCAAGAGAGGAAGGGGGTCAAACAGTGGTTTTAGAGGAAGATCTAGTGACAGGGTAGAGTTTCCTCATATTTTGCAACAATGAAGTGTTACTATTGCAACCAACTTGGTCATCCAGCATATAGGTATCCAGAGAAGGGATCATCATCACAAGGTAGTGAAAGGAGAGTGAACTATCTTCAAGAAGAGACTTCAAGCAGCATGACTTCAGAGGTTACCTTAGAATCAGAGATAGGTGACAACTTGATGATAAGGAGAAATTTGATTAAAAAACTGGTCAGAGAAGATCTTAGTCAAAGGTGGTCATTATTTAAAATCAAATGCAAGATAATGGACAAAGTTTGCAAAGTGATCATTGATTCAGGGTCAACAGACAACATTGTGTCAGAAGAGGTAGTGAGTAAGCTCAAGTTAAAAAGGATACCCCATAACAACCCTTATAGAGTCACTTGGTTGAACAAAGGCCAGCATTTCCTAGTCAATGAGCAAGCATGGGTGGATTTTGCCATTGGGAGGTATAAGGACAAAGTTTTATGTGATGTCCTACCCATGGATGCATGACATCTTCTATTAGGAAGACCATGACAATTTGATAGACAAGCTATTCTTGATGGAGCCAAGAATACATACCCATTCAAGAAAGATGGAGTCACTTTCAAGATCCAATCTATCCTTGAGGAAGGTGAAAAGAGGGCAGCAGATCCTAGTGTTCTTTTGGTGAATGAAAAACAATTCTTGAAGACACTTGAGGAAGGTGAAGATATAGGGTTCGCATTAGTAATGAAGCCTAAAGAGGAAGACAAGAAAAAGAAACCAGATTTGCCAATAGAGGTACAAGACCTATTGAAGAAGTTCAAAGGCATAGTGAGTGATGGACAACCAACCACCTTACCTCCTAAAAGAACCATAAGCCATCAAATAGACTTCATTCCTAGAGTATCCTTACCTAACAAGGCAGCTTACAAAAATGACTCCCCAACAAAATGTTGAGATTGCCAAGAAAATCCAAGAGCTTTTAGACCAAGGCCTAATTAGGAAAAGCATTAGCCCTTATGTTGTCCCTACTCTGTTAGCCCCAAAGAAAGGTGGTACTTGGAGATTGTGTACTAACTCTAGAGCTATAAATAGGATTACCATCAAATATAGGTTTCCAATTCCTAGAATAGAAGATCTAATGGATTTTTTAGGGGAAGCCAAGTACTTTACCAAGATTGACCTTAAAAGTGGATACCACCAAATTAGGATTAAGGAGGGTGGTGAATGGAAAACTGCATTTAAGACTACAAAGGGTCTTTATGAATGGTTTGTAATGCCATTTGGCTTATCCAATGCTCCAAACACCTTCATGAGACTCATGAATGAGGTGATGAAGGACTTCATAGGTAAATTTGTGGTGGTATATCTAGATGATATTCTCATTTTCAGTAAGGATAGGGCAGATCATATTAATCATTTGCAAAATGTGGTACAAAGATTGTATGATAAAAAGCTAACCATGAACTTGGACAAGTGTGAATTTGTTAAGAAGGAGTTGGTTTACCTTGGGTTTGTGTTGTCTCAAGGAAACATCAAGATGGATCCTAGCAAGGTTGAAGCCATAGTAAATTGGCCTACTCCTAAGTCAGCAATAGAGGTGAGAAGCTTCCCTGGGCTATCTTAGCACTACAGGAAGTTCATTAGGCAATTCAGTGCTATATGTGCACCAATGTTAGACACCATTAGAGGTGGAATGAATGAAAAGTTTCAGTGGAATGAACAAGAAAATAGAGGATTTGAAACCTTGAAGGAGAAGATAGCTACTCAACCAGTGTTAGTGTTGCCTAGTTTTGAGAAACTTTTCACAATGGAATATGATGCAAGTAATATTATAGTAAGTGTTGTTCTAAGCCAAGAAGAAAGACCAGTAGCTTTCCATAGTGAGAAGATAAGTGATGAAAAGAGGAAATACTCCTCTTATGACTTGGAATTATATGCTTTAGTGCAAGCTTTGAGGAAGTGGAGACACTATCTCCTTCCTAAGGAATTTGTAGTCTATATGGACAATCAAGCATTGAGCTTTCTAAACTCACAAGACAAACTCAATCATAAACACATGAAATGGGTGGAGTACATGCAATCCTACACATTCACAATCAAACACAAAAAGGGCAGTTAAATTGGGTTTTTGATGCATTGAGCAAAAGACTCTTAACAATCCAAGAAATTCAGTTGAGGAGCATAGGTGTTGACAGTTTTAGAGACCTATACCCAGAGGATGAAGACTTCTCAAATGCCTACAAGGTGTGAAAAGATTACCAAAATTATTTTCATAGTGAGTATTATGATTTTACCTTACAAGATGGGCTATTGTTTAGGGGTGGACAACTTTGTGTGCCTAGAGGGTCAATGAGAGAAAATCTCATACATGAGAAGCATAATGGCAGCCTTAGTGGTCATTTTGGAGTCAATAAGACTCAAGAGTTGGTTCAAAGGTATTATTATTGGCCAAAGATGAATCAAGATGTGAAAAAGTATGTGCAGACTTGTATAGTTTGCCAAAAGGCCAAAGGTACTCCTTCAAATGCCGGTTTATACCAAACCTCTTCCCATACCAAGTAGACCTTGGGAGTGCATTAGTATGGACTTTGTAGTAGGTTTACCAAGAACAAAGCAAGAATTTGATAGCATTTATTTCATTGTGGACAGATTTAGTAAGATGGCTCACTTTGTGCCTTGCAAGACTATTCATGATGCATGCCAAATAGCTCATTTGTTCTTCAAGGAAGTAGTAAGGATACATGGTTTACCCATGAGCATTGTTTCAGATAGAGACTCAAATTTCATGAGTCATTTTTGGAAAACACTTTGGCACAAGCTTGGCACCAACCTATCTTTTGGATCAACCTACCATCCACAAACAGATGGGTAGACTGAAGTGGTGAATAGAAGCTTAGGGAACTTATTCAGGTGCCTTACAAATGAATATGGTCAGACATGGGATCAAGTGCTTTCACAAGCTGAATATGATTACAGTGACACAATAAATAGGACCACCGGCAAGAGCCCTTTTCAAGTGGTCTATGGTGTTCACCCAAGGGGTATTTTGGAGTTAAGGGACTTAGGTAATGCAGCAACAAGAAGTGGATATGCAGAAGACTTTTCTCAATCAATGGAGGAAGTACATGAATCAATTAAGCAAGCCTTGATGGAGAAAACAAGCACAATCAAGCAAAAAGTTGATGAGAGAAAGAAGAACCTAAAATTCCAAGTAAACAAAGAAAGGCTACAGCAAGGAGTACCTAACAAGTTGCAAATGAGAAAGTTGGGTCCATTTTCCATTCTAGTCAAGTACCTAACAACCTTCAACTACCAGCAAAACCAAATCCAAAAGCTGAGAAGGTGTTGAATTCAAGGATTGCTAAGAAGACAAGGCATCAAATCTATTGGGAGCACCTAATCAAATGGAAGGGTATGGATGATGTTGAAGCTACATGGGTGCTTGAGATAGAGTTTAAGAAGTTAGGCATAGACCAGAATCTGATCCCCCGGGAGGTGACTTAGTTTTCTTTTGTTTGGGAGAATGGTGCAGGAGCACCTAGGACTTAGGCTTAGTCTTTTCTTAATTTTGTCTTCTACTGACCTTAGCCAAGTCAGGAACTTAATAAGGACTCTAGGAGGGTCCAAGAGTGAGTGTGAAGAGTCAAGTGTAGGCCTAGGTGAGTTAGTTTCTTCCTAGGTTTGCATTTTGTGCATAAGTAGTCGTTTGAGTAGGAAATTGACCTTCTTGATGGTCAAAAGTGGTGAAACTTGGTATGAGAATGAGTGAGGTTTATTTTAGTCTTAGGAAAGATTAAAAATTCATCAGCAAAGACTTAGAATTGGTTTCATAGGTTGGAAAAGCAAAAAGTGCAAAATTGTAAAAGTTGTCATGACAACTTTTGTCCTAAAATGCTTAGCGATGGAGTTAGGGATAGCACAATGGCCTAGAATTCCTCCACACATGGGGAAGACTATAGGAACCTCATCTTGCATGGTTACCAAGGTTGGAGCTTTGTTTTTTTATGATCAACAATCTGAAACTACTCATTTTCGGACTGTTTGTCACTATTTTGGCTTATTTTGCTCATAATGTGAATACAAATGGATTGAATCCATTGATCTAGTAATGGATTGAGTTTATTTGGTGTGTTTCAGATTCATTTGATTCATTTAAATCTTTGTAGTTAGTGTGTGTTGGTGTTTTCATAGTTTTGTTTGCAATCAGCCAGTTTTGGCTTGTATATAGCAATTTTATGTAAAATGGTTGCCCCATAAAATCCCTTCATGCTACCATCATGGCCTGTTGGGACATGGAAGGAAACCATTTTTAAAGTGTACATATGTAGGGATAAGTTCTAGAAGTGATTTTTGATATGGCTACCACCTTGTTCTAGGCGAGTCTAGGAGCAACCCGGCTAGAGAAGACAGGGCGAAATTTGAATGCATAGAGCAGGGGTGAGCACAAAACCACAACCAAACCTTTTTTTGGGGTCCATGAAGTTCATTCATACTTTCCATTACAAGGAAAAGCCTTGACAAGACCTGTAGATACCCATTTCTCAAACTTGACCAGTCACTGCTGGTTAAGAGGCCTAGAAACCCTTCAAACCCCTCATTTTTGGGTTAGGGCATTGTACGGTGAGATGGTAAACCTAAACCACCAAAATAACTTGGGGATAGGTGTATGATTGAATAAAATCTGATCTTTTTGTAATGACTTTTGGACCATTTTCTTCCAAGCCCTAGAAAATCGGATTTTGGAGGCCTAATAGGGGCTCATTCCTTGTAGCCCTTTTCTAGGCAAAATGGTGAAATTGGTAAGAAAGATAATGGATGAAAACCACAAATGGACCCAAATGGTAATAAATTCATGTTAAATGCTACCTCCACACTTCTGCAATAACTCACAATAGTAGGAGGTAAAATTGACAACTTGAAAACAAGACAACAAGAATGAGCAAGTGGGAAACACCTTGAAATGGTAGGGTTCCTAGTTAAACACTTGATGCAAACACCTTGAGATTGACAAGAAGTAAGCCCTAGAAGAGATTGAGAAGGACTTGGAGGTCTTAGAGCATATCTAGACCTAGAGAGGTTGGTGGAATTGAGCAACACCAGCTAGGTGAAGTGTGAGCAAGCTAGGTGAACCCCATCACATTACCGTTTAGCTTGGTCTTCTTACTTGATTGCCTCATCTTCTTCATTTCATCTTTCAATTCAGTGCTTTCTGAATCCTATGCTCCATTCTTTGGTTTCCTCTTCCTCTCAAATACCTTTGGCGGAATAGCCTCTGGTTTCTTCTCAGCTGGTGACCTCTTGGCCACTTTTGGACTAGCAACAAATGTAACCGGTGCCGATTTCGACGGCACAACTTTCTTCTTCTTTTGCTTTAGTACTTCAATAGGATTAACCATTTTAGAGTAGGTATCGGTCCTCTTCTTCTTTGGATCAAGCAATGAAGCAAGTAAGGTAGAGGCATACCCAATGAGTATATTGTTCACCACTTCATAGCCCATAGGTTCAACTTCCTCTTTTCTTGGCTCAACCGCTTCCATTATGCAATGATCCACATGGATCATGAAACAAATATCATCTTCATACTTCTTAACTAGGTCACCTGATAGCATTGTTCTCTGGTTCATCTTCAATCTAAAATCATCAAAATACATGTTCAGAGTCTCTGGATAAGTAGATCCCATTGCTTGCAGACTCTCCTTGATTTGTCTTGTAACCGGTAGGTCACTTGACCATTGAACATCACCAAATCCCAGAAAATACCCTTGAAAGTAGAAAAACAACCGGAAAAGTAGTTGACCAAACTTGAACCTTAGTGCCTTGTCCTCTTTGATGGATTTCAAATTCTCCATGAGTTATTTTTGCATGCAGGTACACAAGTCATACTCTGCATCTTCCTTGATCATTCGATAAGTGGCATGCACTGCAGTTGTAGGAACATAATTCATCCCGCTGGCATAGAATAATCTATACCCAATCACCATGCATGCATACTTCACCAAGTCATCTCTTATGGTGTTGATAGTCATTGCTCGCTTGTCGCTCATAGAACCAGTGAGCTTTTCCACTTTGGCTTTTGTGATTTTATGAAGAACAGGGACTTCTCCAATATTATAGAAACTGGTCACGACATGGATTGCCTCTGGTGTGATATCATGGGTTCGCTCAAGATACATCTTGTCACCATGAACCCTACTAAGAATAATTCTTATATGATTTTCTATGAATTCCTTGAGAAAATATGCTGCATTTTGGAAATTATTCTTCTTGATCACGATGTACTCCAGTTTAATCTTCTTATCTTATCCACAGAACAAACTCAACTAGGAGTGAATCACTAGAGACCCTAGGTCTTCCAATCTACAATCAATGTAATGAAAAACATCCCCTTCGACAATGACTCTAGTGGGAATTTGAGATAGCGCATTGTAATTCAACTTCTTCCTAAGAGATTTGGATGACTCCTCAGGTGCAGAAGAACTAGAAGAGACTTTGGATGTAGAAGCCATATCTAAATAATTATGAATGATAAGAGTGATTTGATGAAAAATACCTTTTCACTCCAAACTAGGGTTCATCGATGTTGAGCACAATATACTTCTCCAAAATCTTGATTTACCTCTCTGACCTCCACTCTGGATAGCTTGAAATGACTATTGGGTCTTGGACAAGATTTCTTTCTAGATTTCTTTGAATGCAAGATTGATCGCATTTGTTGCACTGCTCAAGTTAGAAAAATGCTTCTTCGAAAATAGGTAAGTAAAAATGACTACAAGAGCCAACTTTATACATGCTTCTACCTACCATAATAAATGCGTCACGGATAGGGTAAAAACCATAATTTTACCTTTTACCACTTCATTTCTTTTGTCGATCGACAGGTAACCAATATCGATAAAGGACTTTATCGATATACTCTAGGGGTCCAAAACATTGTTACCGATATGTTCCCCCTTAAGCTTTTCGAAGCTCAATTTGTCGATTCAGGGGTCTCCACACTGGGTGTGGAAACTGGTACATCTTGTGGCTTCTCTTCAGATTTCTTTTTCCAAATTTTATTCATATCTGCCTGAGCGGTTTCAACATCGACCTTTTCTTTACCTTCTGGGTCGACCGTTCTGTCTTCTAATGGATTTTCTCTCAGTCTACATGTCTGGCAAGATGTCCCAGTTTGTAACAATGATAGCATACCATACCAGGTGCTTTCCATGGTCCAGTGTTCACATTTCCATTCTTTCACCTACATGTTGCAGCAGTGTGACCACTACCATGATAGGTCACAGAGGTTGCACTCCAACCGTTTGTTGCTCCATAACCATTTGAACAGTGGTCATAGGTTCTATACCGGTTTGGGTTCCAGTTCATAAGAGGTTCTTGGACAACTCCTTTTGATCTCAGTGCATAGCCTCCAGGGTGGTTCATAACCAATTTGCACTCAAAATATCTATGCTCAAACTCGTTGCATGCATAACAATGACCATTAAATCTACTAGTTCTAGCCTTGTGCTCATACACATTGTTTTGCATGTAAGGGAAATTATTATGTCTTTCTCCTATATTTGGCAGTATGTCCTTCCTTATGATAGTTAAAGCATACAAGTTTGAACTTTGACTTACCTTTGCTTTTGTTGTTGTTCTCAAGTACCGGTTGCTCTTTTGGTGCATCAATCTTGGTTCTAGAGGATTCACCTTCCTCATATGCAGAGAAACCAAGTTCAGTGGTATCCCTTGATGACTTCATTGATTCTAGCTTTTGGTCCAATTTTGCAGTGCTCTGGTTGAACTTTACAAGTATCTCCTTCATCTCAACAAGTTCTTTGGAAAGAGATTCATTGGTCTTCATTAGGGTTTCATTCTGAGCAATGGATGCATTGAGTTCTGCTTGCATTTCTTCTTTCTCTTCCTTACCCTCTTGCAAATAAGCGATAATGGTACCAATTTCTTGATTCATCTTAAAGATCTCGTGCTCCTTGTCCTTCACTCGATCCTTAGCTTTTCTTCAATTTTCTAGTTCCTGACTCATCCTAATGGTTAGTGCTTCCAGCTCCCTCAAGTTAATTTTGGACTCATTCAGTTTCTCCACTTCTGCAACTAGGGCATCCATGTATGCTTCATCAAAAGAGCCATTTTCAGTAATTTCCAGCATTTGCTCAGTAAGTTCTCTTCTTTTGGCTAAAGAGGCTTTATACTTGACCTTAAGTTCATCATAGGCTCTCTCAGATTTAGCCAGATGGTGAGTGAGTTCCCTCATGTTGTATTCCCCCATATCTCCTTTCAAGCGGTTAGACTCTGATACCAATTGATGAATACTAAGAGGGGGGGTGAATTAGTATACCCAATAACCTTACCAAACACTTAAGAAATTTTACTGCAAACCGATATAGCCCTTTAAACATCAAACTGGTTAATACACAAACAAGCGAAATAGAAAATAAAGCATTCACCCACAATAGCACAATCACCATAACACAAGATATTTTGACATGGAAACCCAAATGGGAAAAACCACGGTGAGTAAAACTCACAAGTCTACTATTCGGTAGAATAGCAACCAGACTAGTTAAGGTCAGACTGGTTAAGGCCTTACAATTTTTTTCACTAGAACAGATCCTGTTAGGAATCCCAATCTTTGTTAGGAGATAAGGCCTATTAAAGACTACCATGTTAAAGGATTTCAAATCCACAACTATGAACCACCTTGTTAGAGGATTTAGAACAAGCTTAACTGAGCCTGCCTGGTTAAGGGTTTCTGACTTGTCGAAGAGATTAGTAATCAACAAGTAAGTGATCTACAAAGTAGTACAAAATGCTTAGTTAGATCCTTGATTTCTCTTTGTTAATGCATTGCAGCATTACTTCAGTCTTTTGTCCTTCGCACGTTCAATCTCTATCGCAAGATACTTTTTGCAAAGACCTAATCTTCTTACACAACACACTCAATACCCTAGACATGATGTCCTCATATAGGAATCTGATTTCATGTTAGTCCAATGAGATTAGATTACAATTTCCTAGGTACAGTGCATTTGGACACAATTGTAACATGACATAGAATCACTGCATCAGTGTCGGTGGATGATAACTCATCACACTTTACAAGTTTTCCGGTTAACAAAACAAAGTATATCGATTACCAGTTTAAAAACAAAGACTGGTAAACTGGAACATAGCGTTCCGATCTTAAAAATATTGGTTGCCGCTTGGGGTCCTCATACCGCTTGAGGTCCTCTATCATGCTTTGACTGATAAACTCCTTCTGCAAACATCAATAGTCTTCTACAAATAAATACTATGCATACATTGGCTTATAATACCGGTTTGAACAATACATCACATACTACCAGTTGAGAATAACTCATACAACAAATAAGTGTCTGTCCATCAATGACAATCACAACTAAGTACAAACATCACCAAAATGTTAATAGAGGATCCTACACAGTCTCATGGATCGATAGGTATAAGTCAATACACCCTATACAAACAGTTTATTTTTTAAAAATTACTTGGAAAACAAACTTCCTCAGTTTTTCAAACCTCAACATTAGCAACAAATCTAATACAGTTATCAACACTTGAGGCACCAATTGGACTTATTCAAATTTTAATCTCAACATCAACTTTAGGGCCGACGTCTTCATCAACATTACCCTCATTTGCAAAATATCTCTCTCATTACTGACTAACTCTCTCATTTGATGGAGTGCAGGTACCACCAAATAAGTATTTGTCAGATGTGTCTTCCTCGAGTGAGGGAAATGTAGGAATAGAAAATGAAAGTGAGATATCTAGTAGGTCTACAATAGGGAGATCAACTAGAGGTCAAAAGATTAGAAGAAAATTCAATAAACACATGAAATTTTTCCTTGGTCAAGGGGGGTCATGTTCTTATGATGATGAGACCAAAGGCAACATTGAGGTGCCCTTGAGGTACAAACATCTACAGAAACAATGGGTACCCAAGGAACTTCCTCCAATAAACACTGATTTTTGTGTTAACAATAGGATATATCGCATAGCATCTCCGTCATTACATGGTTTAGGCCTATTTTCCATGGACGGCATAAAGGTCTGTTACAAAAAAGTTGCTGAATTGATGGAGTTTGTCAGACCTTATTACAATTACAATAATTGGATGCAAATTGTTCGATATAAAAAAGTATGCGTAGGTATGCATTGTCAACAAATTATATACAACAGAAAGATAATGATCAAAGTAAATGAGTGACTATATACATTGATGGAAGGCCAAAAGCAACAGGGAATATTGCAGGTTTTAAAAATAGTACGTGACTTGGGTCAACTAATAAACAACCCAATTGCATATTTGAGGTGCACGAGGGAAATCATGTATTCTTATGTGTGATAAAATCAATAAGTGCAGGGGAAGAGCTGCTAATCGATTATAATTTGAATCGTATAGATACAAACAAAGTTACTATCATGGGGGTGGTACATACTATATACCATTTAAATTAACCAACTTCCAATTAATGACTCCAATATACCATTTTATTATTAAGTTTTTTGGTTTAGTTCTATTGGTTTCATTTCGCTAACATTTTTATATTTTTGTTTGTCACAAGGCGACATGGATCCATCACATAGCACAGATAGGGATGTAGGTCATGACACTTCTACCGAGCAGGTAAACCTCATTGTAATTGTACAAATTAGATAGAAGAAAACTAGTACAATATTATGTTCTTTTCTTGAGTGTTTTAGAGTAATTTTGTAATTATTAATGATATTCTTGTCACAGATAGATGTTTGGGGAAAGGGAAAGGGATCTGTAGTACCTGAGCACCTCTCTAGGGATGTGGACTCAACAAGATTAAGAGATGATGACATCGCACATTCCACAAACCCTATAGAATTGATAAAAAAGTCTATTAGAAAAATTAGTAGAGAGATTGTTGCTTTGGCATCCGTGGAGCCTCAAACTGATGAGATATGAGAGAGGGTACAAAAATTGATTCAGACAATAGAAAACTTGCAAGTAAGTAGTAATGAAAGCTTTAGTTATAAGAAAAGTTCAATAATGGTTTCTATTTTATACTCTTTTATGTCATTAACTAAAATATGTACATGTTGTTTTTACAACAATTTATGCATCCTCATCAACCTGGTGGCCATGATCAGGGTATTGCAGGTAGTTCAAGTGATGACGATTTTCTTGGCTCATCACTTTGAGCACCCAAAATACATCATACTTGATACTGTCAATGTTCATAATGAAGGTTCATCCTTGTTTACAATTCTTGCACTTTTCATATATTTAATGTAATATTCTTCAGGTGCTGTCAATATTCCTGTGCAAATGTCGTTGGTGCCTCGTTAGAGGTTAGCCCACCTATATTGCCAACATCAATATCAGCAACACGTAGCATGCAGACATCCTCTGTTGCACAATCCCTATTTTTCTCTATCATCCGTTATGTGTTTATTTCCCTTCAAGTGTTCTTTCTTGGGAGCATTTCATAGTGGATTCACTTTCTGCAGCAGGAGATGCACATGAGGATGTGCCAGAGTGGTATAGGAGCACCCTTCAAACGGCCCCCACCAGTTTCTTTTGCTTGTGTTCATGCTTCTTTATGAATCCATTGTATATAAAATAAAGAGCCATGTGCTCATTGGTCCTAGTTAGGGTCCTAGTTGAGGTCTTAGGGTCATAAGTCAAGATTGAGATTTTCTTGAAAATTGAGGGTATGTGTGTCTTTGAGGTGTTTAGTAGTCCTTCATAGCATGGTAGTGTCCTTAGGTTGGCCCAATGTGGGTCTAGGAATCAAGGAAAGCAACATTGAGAAAGTTGCTCAAAAGTTACAAAAGTTGCATGACAACTTTTAAAAGTTATCAAACAACTTTTCCACCTAGAGGTCAAAATCTTTAGGTTAGTGTGGAAAACCCTAATATGGGCACATAGAACAAGGAGAGGGTAGTATAAGTAATTGCAAACCCTAAGTTAAGGGGTTGGATGTCAGACTTTGTACAGCCCAAGTAAACTGATTGATTGTGACTGCAATTTTGTTGCTAGTTGGCATAAAAGGATTAAAGAAAGATCATTAATGGATTGATTTGCATGCAAAACTATGTGGAGTGTCTTGTATGGTGTACTTAATCTCATTTAGAGAATTTATATTAGGTTTTTATTTGTAAGGGAGGTGTGTTTGTAATTATTTTGTGAATTTGCTCCTTACTGTCTAGTTTTGGACTGGTTTGTGTATATGGTTGCATAACTCCATTCCCCATTGTGGAACCACCATGAAACCATGGGGAATGAGAGTGAAGACCTTGTACTATAGTTAAATGCAAGCAGGGCCCTTGGAAATGCAAGGAATCCATTTGAAGATCCATTCCTAGGCGAGACTAGACAGTGCCCGGCTAGGAAGGGTTAAGTTGTAGAGGTCTTGGAGAGCAAGGAAGGTCAGAGGAGGAGGCACCCTTTGGAGGAGTTGAAGAGGGGTGAGTGAAGTACCATTTGTGTGAAGGAGAAGCTTCCACCAATATAGAAAAGGTGGTAAGAGCATCAAACCCACACTGTGACCCTGGTAGGCCTAAAAACCCTTAAAAAAACCTTAAAATCCACCTAGGGCAGTGTACAGACACTTGGAGGCCTAAAACCTAGAAAATCCTTGAGCCCTTGCCAAATGAATAGCAGGTCTTTTGGGAAGTTTCACAAGCAAGTGCATCATTTGTGAGAGGGAGCCCTAAAGGACTGGGTAGGAGGCCTAATTGGTCATAATCCTTGTAGCCCTATTTTGTGGGCAAAACACAAAATAGTGAAATCGGTAAGGGTTTCGAAGCTTGAAACCTATTGGGGACCCATGAATGGGTGGAAAAACCATGAATTAGACCTAACCTAACCTTGCTAAGACCTAGGAAGGTGTGGAACAAGCCTAACCCTTATTAGCCATAGTAAGGGGTTTTGAGTCTCGTGAGTAGGTGAGACCTTAGGAGCAGCATTGCAACTCATTGGTGGGTGGATTGGGCAAGGTCAGGGGATTCCTTAAGCAAGGGAAGTCCTAGAGACCCTAGGGTGTGAAGAGAACACTAGGTGATCCAAGGGAAGGATCCAAGAGCATAGACTAGGCTAGTCTATCCCAAACCCCATCCCATCAGATTGGTATCAGAGCAAGTTAAAGGTTTGGTGGACCATGTATGTCTCTATATTCTGGTGAATCAGTAGGGGAGAGCACAATGGTCACTAATGTATAGCTAGCTAGGGAGGTAGAAGAGCAGAACGAGAAGAATAGACACCTTGAAGAGGGCATGAGTGAGATAAGGGACAAGCTACAAGAAGTGGTGGATCAGAGGACACATGAACCTTGGGGTAAAGACACCAAGGATAAAGGAAAGAAGACCATTGACATAGATGACATTATACCTGAACTAGATCCCTTGTTTAATGAAGAGCCATTTGTAAAAGCTATTAAGGCTTTGAACACCAAAGCTTTTGAAGGATTTCCACATTTCATTGGAAGGATGGACATTGACACCATCATGGAATGGATTGAGGGTATGGAAAACCAATTTGAGTGTGAGGGAGTGATAGAGGCTCAAAAGGTTAAGGTTTCCAAATTAAGATTAAGGGGAGGAGCTTTAACATGGTGGAAGTATCTGCAGGAAGAGAGAATTAGCATGGGGAAGCTACCTATTGCCAATTGGAAGGCCATGGTGAGTAAGAACAAGGAGAACTACTTACTAGAGGATTATGAAGTTCAACTTCATAAGAAGAGATAGGGATTGAAGCAAAAAGACCTTGATGTGACCTCCTACACCGAAGAATTTCAAAAACTTTGTCTTAGATCCAAAGTCCAAGAAGATGAATCTATTAAGGTAGCTAGGTATCTAAGTGACCTAAAGTGGAACATTCAAGAGGAGATAAGCCTATGGACTCCTACTACTATTCAAAAATGTCATCAGCTTGCTATCAAGGTAGAAGAGAGGAACAAAAGGAAAGGAGACTCCAATAACAGGGGTAGAGGCAAAGGTAGAGAACAAATGAATCACCGAGGTGGTTACCAAAGCAAGGCAAATGAGCAGAGGAACCAAGGAGAAGCCAAGTTAACTGAACAAGGAAGTGAAACCAATCTTAGAGGGGGCCATTCTAGAGGAAGAGGTGCACAAGGTGGTCCAAGTAGGGGTGGAGGTACTAGCAGAGGTAATTCATACTTTGCAACTATGAAGTGTTACAATTATGGTCAATTGGGACACCTGACATATAGATGCCCTAACAAGTCTACCTCATAAAACAGTGGAAAGAGGGTTTGCTTATGCACATGAAGATTCATCAAGCAGCAAGACACCTGAGGTGGACCATATTGAATTAGAGATTGGAGAAAATCTGATGTTCAATAGGGTCTTGATAAGATAGCCAGTCAAGAGTGAACCTAAGCATAGGAGAGCATTGTTTAGGGTGAGATGCAAGATCCTTGGTAAAGTTTGCAAGGTGATAGTTGATTCAGGGTCAACTGATAACATAATATCAAAGGAGGCAACCAAGAAGTTGAAACTCACAAGGATACCCCACACTAACCCATATAAGGTGACATGGTTGAATCATGAGCAGAGTGTGCTTGTCAATGAACAAACTTGGGTGGAGTTCTCTATTGGAGGATACAGGGATAAGATCCTTTGTGATGTGTTACCTATGGATGCCTGTCACCTATTACTAGGTAGACCTAGGAAATTTGATAGGAAGGTGATCTATGATGGAGAGGAGAACTCCATTTCATTCAAAAAGGATAGCAAGACCTTTAAGATTCAGTCCTTGATAGAGGATGATGAAGGAAGCTCAAGAACACCTAGTGTCTTGTTGGCTATTGGTAAAGAGTTCTTAAACTTGCTACATGAGGAGGAGATAGTGAAGTGTGCCATCTTTGTGAAGCCAAAGGAGGAAGAAGACAAGTTGTAGGAAGAAGTACCCAAGGAGGTGAAGCAAATGTTGCAAGAGTATAGGACATAGTAAGTGATGGAGCACCTGCAACACTCCCACCTAGAAGGTCTATAAGCCATAAAATAGACTTTGTTCCCGGTGCATCCCTACCTAACAAAGCTGCATATAAGCTCAAACCTTATCAAAAAAAGGAGGTGGCAAGGCAAGTGCAGGAGTTATTGGAATAAGGACTGATCAACAAGAGCATCAACCCTTGTGCAGTCCTGATAGTGCTAGCATCAAAGAAGGGAGGCAAGTGGAGACTTTGTACTGATTCAAGGGCAATCAATAGGATCACCATAAGGTACAGGTTTCCTATTCCTAGAATAGAGGATTTGATGGACTGTTTAGGAGCTGCTATGTATTTTACCAAGTTGGACCTTAAAAGTGGTTATCACCAGATTAGAATCAAGGAGGGTGATGAGTGGAAGAATGATTTCAAGACCACAGAAGGGTTGTATGAATGGCTTGTGATGCAATTTGGACTCACAAATGCCCCAAGAACCTTCATGAGGTTGATGAATGAGGTGCTAAAAGACTTCACAGGCAGATTTGTGGTGGTGTACCTAGATGACATTCTCATCTATAGAAGAACCAAAGAGGAGCACCTTGAGCATTTGAGGTTAGTCTTAGAGAGATTGCATGAGGAGAAGTTATCCATCAACCTAGAGAAGTGTGACTTATTGAAGCAATAGCTAGTCTACTTAAGATTTGTGGTGTCTAAGGGAACCTTGAAAATGGATCCAAGCAAAGTGGAGGCAATCTTGAATTGGCCTGCACCTAGAATAGGGACTGAGGTAAGGAGTTTCCATGGTTTAGCTCAATTCTATAGGAAATTTGTGAGGAACTTTAGTGGAATGTGTGCACCAGTCCTTGACACCATAAAAGGAGGCCTTAAAACTAAGTTTAAATGGACTGAGCAGGCTAACAAAGCATTTCAATTGTTGAAGCAAGAAGTAGCCACAAAACCTATCCTTCTCCTACCTACTTTTGATTAGCTATTCACACTGGAGTGTGATGCAAGTGGAATTGCAATAGGGGGTGTATTGAGTCAAAAGGGAAGACCTGTGGCATTTTTCAATGAGAAGCTTAATGAAGCAAAGAAGAAGTATTCAGCCTATGACCTAGAGTTGTATGCATTAGTGTAGTCTCTTAAAAAATGGAGGCATTACCTACTCCCAAAATAATTTGTGGTGTTCACAGACAACCAGGCATTGAGTTACATTAACACTCAAGAGAAGCTTAGTAATAGGAATTTGAAATGGATGGAATACCTCCAATCCTTCACCTTCACCATCAAGCATAAGAACGGGCAACTCAACAAGGTGGTAGATGCATTAAGCAAGAAGTTGTTGATAGTTCAAGAACTATAGTTGCAGAGCATGGGAATAGAAGGTTTCAAGGACCTCTATGTAGGAGATGAAGACTTCTCATCAGCTTACAAGTTTTGCAAGGAGTTTGAGAACCATTTCCATGGTGAGTATGCAGATTACACTCTCCAGAATGGTCTCTTGTTCAAAGGTAATCAGTTGTGTGTGCCTAGAGGATCCATGAGGGAAAACCTCATCCAAGAGAAACACAATGGCAGTTTAAGTGGACACTTTGGAGTCAACAAAACCTTGGATTTAGTACAGAGGTACTACTATTGGCCAAAGTTTCCAAGAGATGTGAAGAGGTATGTAGAGCAATGTGGTGTATGCCAAAGAGCAAAGGGAGGATCAAGCAATGCTGGTCTCTATCAACCATTGTCGGTCCCAAATAGACCTTGGGAATGTATAAGCATGGACTTTGTAGTAGGACTTCCCAAGACAAAGATAGGTATGGATAGCATCTATGTGATAGTAGATAGATTTTTCAAGATGGGCCATTTTATTCCATGTAAAACTACACATGATGCTAGCTATGTTGCACATCTCTTCTTTAAGGAGATTGTGAGGATTCATGGACTCCCTTTAAGCATTGTTTCAGATAGGGACAACAAGTTCATGGGCCATTTTTGGAAAACATTATGGAGGAGACTAGGAACTAACTTGTCATTTAGCTCAGCTTACCATCCACAAACTGATGGTCAAACTAAAGTTATCAATAGGGTGTTAGGCAATTTGTTGAGGTGTTTAACTAAGGAATATGGGTAGACATGGGACCTAATCATTCCTCAAGCAGAGTATGGATATAATGACAGTGTGAATAGGACCACTGGTAGAAGTCCTTTTGAGGCTGTGTATGGCAGACATCCAAGAGGAGTATGTGAGTTGAGAGACCTTAGCACTTTGGAACTAAAGAGTGGGCAAGAAGAGGACTTCACTCAAACCATCAAGGAAGTTCAAGAGAAAGTCAAGAAGGCCATCTTTGAATCCACTCAAAAACTAAAGGCAAAGATGGATGAGAAAAGGAGAGAGGTTTAGTTCAAGGTGGGTGTCTTTGTAATGGTCCATTTGAGCAAAGCTAGGATGCAAACTGGTAAGCCTACCAAACTACAAATGAAGAGGGTAGGAACTTGTATAATTCTAGCAAAATATGGTGAGAATGCCTATAAGGTTGAACTTCCTTCAGACCTAGCTATTTCACCAGTCTTCAATGTTGCTGATCTGATCATGTACAAGGGTGAGATAGAAGGACAGACTGAGAACCAAGCCAAGGTACTACAAGACTTGGATATGAATGCCTTCCCTCAAGTGAAGAAGCCTATAGCAGAGGAGATCTTGGAATCAAGAGTGAAGTAGTCTACTAGACACTAGGTCTACATGGAGCACTTGGTGAAATGGGCAGGCCAACCTATATCTGAAGCTACTTGGGTGGAGGAGAGCAAGTTCAAGAAGCTTGGCATTGATCCGGCTCTTCTCACTCCCCTAATTCCTTAGTTTGTTGCAAAGGGGGGGTATGGTGCAGGAGAACCCTTCAAAGGGCCCCCACCATTTTCTTTTGCTTGTGTTCATGATTCTTTATGAAGCCATTGTATATAAAATAAAGAGCCATGTGCTCATTGGTCCTAGTTAGGGTCCTAGTTGAGGTCTTAGGGTCATGGTCTTAGGGTCATAAGTCAAGATTGATATTTTCTTGAAAATTGAGGATATGTGTGTCTTTGAGGTGTTTAGGGGTCATTCATAGCACGGTAGTGTCCTTAGGTTGGCCCAATGTGGGTCTAGGAGTCAAGGAAAGCAACATTGAGAAAGTTGCTCAAAAGTTGCAAAAGTTGCATGACAACTTTTAAAAGTTGTCAAGCAACTTTTCCACCTAGAGGTCAAAATCTTTAGGTTAGCGTGGACAACCTTAATATGGGCACACAAAACAAGGAGAGGGTAGTATAAGTAATTGCAAACCCTAAGTTAAGGGGTTGGATGTCAGACTTTGTACAGCCCAAGTAAACTGATTGACTGTGACTGCAATTTTGTTGCCAGTCGGCATAAAAGGAGTAAAGAAAGATCATTAATGGATTGATTTGCATGAAAAACTATGTGGAGTGTCTTGTATGGTGTACTTACTCTCATTTAGAGAATTTATATTAGGTTTTTATTTGTAAGGGAGGTGTGTTTGTAATTATTTTGTGAATTTGCTCCTTACTGTCTAGTTTTGGACTGGTTTGTGTATATGGTTGCATAACTCCATTCCCCATTGTACTTTTAAATTATTATTATATATACTCTAATTGTAATTTACTTTCTGATCACTCATTTTGAACTAATGATCCCATGAATTTTTTGCAGGAAATGATATTTTTTACAAAAATCTTAATGACATTGCATTGCAGATATTTTGGCCCACCATACGTAAAATGTGGAACATCATATGTGAACTAACCCTAATCCACTATTTTGATTTCATATCATTACTAGAATAGTTTTCCTTTGATCCATTTATTGAACTATAATAAATGTAGCTTCAGTTCATTTTTGCATCTAACAGGTTTTTTTTTTCTTTAAAAGGTGGAATGACCAAGAAAAAAGGTTAAAAGATGAATTGACAAACCGTATGGTTGAGTTGTTTGGAAATGACACATTTGACAAAACCAAGCTCCTTGAAAAAGCTGGCACATATCTAAAGTATGTGAGGGACCAATACAAGACCCATTTAGAGAAGAACGTAAAGTACAAGCGTCCCCCCATGATTCCAGAGAGGGAGTGGAAGGACCTGATTTTGGATGCCAAGGAGAGAATTGAAAGGAAAAAAGGATATACACCACCAAACGCTAAAAGAATGTATGGGATACTATTAAGAATGTAATTATGTACTAATTAATTACTCTTTATATTTATATAATCTAACATATTTGAAACTTTTCATAGACTAAGTGACACTTCAAAGGCAACCAAGGCAAGACAAGAAAAGCATGGGCAACACAAACTTGGCTCTGGTGGTTATATGAAACTTGTCGCACAAATTGTGAGTATCTGTAAATGAAATATCACATCAAAATATTTATAAATTGCAAATGATTTTTTTTTTTATCAAGCAATGCAATAAAAATTCACGATACCAAGAAAAAATACAGGGCTCTGAATTCAATAGAGCGCCCATAGAAGATGACAAGAGAATTGCCTATCAGCAAGGCTATACAATCATGGTTGAATGACTACGATAATTGAGTGGGCAAACACAAGATTCTAGTGCATCCGTCACATAGGTCAATAAGCTAAATGGAAATTGTTTCAAATTGAATACTTTACCAATAATCTAATTGATGTTGAGTTCCAACATAAAGTGACTATATCTATTTTAAATAAGCAAGCAATGATAACAATGTGCATGACATTGGAATGCCACCTGCTAATCGTGAAACACAACCTGCACATGAAGGTCCAGATGTGCATCCTAGTAGTGGAGGTATTCATTTGCTATTCAAATTTATTTATGTAATTATTAATATAATTAAATATCTTAATTTGTAATTAGAGTAGTAATTAATGTAACCTTTTTTGTTAATATTTTAGAGCATGTAGTCGATGGTGACCAAGTGGAGCATGATCTAGGTACACAACATCAGGAACATGATGTTCCCCAATCAAGTAAAGAGGACCACTGTTATTCCTTTAAACAAATTTAATTGCAATTGGTGTGCAACATTAATGTAACCTTTAGTATTACAACTCCAGAGGATCTAGAGGGTGTTCAACATGTTGAGGTTGAGGCTAGACAAAATGATGTGGCCCCATCAGGTAAAGAGCACAATAGTTATGTTCTCTAAATTGATGAAATACTTGTAACAATAATAATTTTTTTTTTGAATTTGACCCATTTCTTTGTTATTGCAGAGGAACCCCCTTCTCTTCAGTGTCCTCGTCCTTAGTATAGGAGTAGGCATACATCGAGATCACGAGCAAAGGGCTGAACAACTGAAGAGGGGGAAAATGATGAAGAAAACAATACTCCACTTATTCTTTTCATAGCTTCAAAGAAAAAACAAAAAAAGAAATGATTGTAATCTACCTTATTTGATAATGACTGATTTTTATGTGTTAATGAATGTAATTATGTGCTAATGAATGGTTATGAATGATATGTGTTAATTAATATTGATGAATGTTGTGTGTTAATTAATGTTAATCAGTGTTATGTGTTAATTAATGTTATGTGATATTAATGAATGAATGTTATATTTTATTAATGGTATAAAGAATGAATGAATGTTGGATGTTAACGGGGAATTTAGAGTGATGTTGGGGGGGGGGGGTGAGGGGCCAAATGAGCTTCCACCTTCATGTGGTTGGCCCTATTAAGTAGAGAATATTAAACTATTCTCAAAACCAAGCAAAGCTCAATAAGATAATACACTTTTCAATATTTCATTATGTTGCACAGTTAATCTTATTGAATAATGTATATTGAATCTTAATTGCAGGGTCCAACAGAGCCAACATGGACAACACCACCACACGTTGTTGGGTATAATGAACTCTCATATTGTCTTGTATGTACACTAATAACATGAGTTGCTTCTAGTGTTGATATCCAAGGTGGGACTGCAAAAGTTATGAATATGCCTCATCCTTGTAAGTTTTTTTATTAGTTGACATTTTCTATAGCATTTTTAAATTTTCCTTATCATTTTAAGTCTAACCACTTTTATATGGAATTTATTGTTCTAGTTTTTTACTATCTGCCAGACATTATTGATACAAGGACTTGCATTGCATCCATTTTTTCAATTAGGTATTATAAAGGGTAGGTTGTATTTGTAAATGTCGCTTTGAGTTCATCCAAATTTTATAACTGTTACCTTACATCTTGTTATTGCTTCATATCTCTATGTTCTATGAGGAGAACACCTATGTTTTTCTTTGCCAATCCTCTAAGACAGTTTATGACTACTAATAACTGTATATTTTGATCATTTTATATTGTCTCAGACCCATGATAATAGTGATAATGCATCAATAGAATAGATGGATATAAATTTCTTATCCTGCTATAACTGTACATTAGACAGTGTTCTTTGACTCCATGGTTGCTCTATGTGAGGATTATTATGACTATATGCTGCTATTACTTGGTGATTCATATGGACTATTATTTAGGCATTCTCCTTATCACTGGTGTATGATCTACATGGTTTCTATCTTATATTTGTCAACCAATCTTATATTTTCCCTCGATGATCATGTATTTTCTTTCAATTTGTATTCCCCATAATTTGAGTCTTTCTCATACTACCTTTTATACAATTTCTTATCGCCTAGATTAATGCATAAAGTTCTATCATAAGCTAGATAGTCCCTCATTGTTGAAAACAAAACCTTTGAATAGTAGCATACTATTTTACCATCTTATAACAAGATGGCTCCCATGACATCCTCAATAGCATTCGTGTAAGCTTCAATGAGCAACAAAGAATTAGGTAAGGTCAACATTGGAGCATTGTGATGTAGAGCATCCACCAATCTCAATAAATTAGGGAGATCTTTCTCCCAACTCACCTATTCAATAGGGAACAAACCCCAAGCCCTCACTAGCCTACTAGCCCCTCAAGTTGCTTCAACACCCCAAAGACTCACTCCTACTCCCTAGTCCCATACAACCATTGACATACATCACATAGGGCATTATCACCTTGCCCAAATCTATCTTGAATGACACCAACTCACAAAATATTACTCCCTCAAGCCCTTCTTCAACATAAATTCATTCTATTCATGGCTCTAGTAATCTCTCCAATCCTAGAAACTATAGGACTATAATGATTGGTCATACATTTGTCAAACTTTTTGCCACAATGTTAGACATGCAATTTTTTTATGAGTACCTAGAGAAAGGTAATGTTTGAGCTTGTGGGAAAGCTAGCTTCAAGGGAGATTATCAAACCATTGACCACATATTTACACTCTAGGCTATTTTTGAAAAGGCTCACCACCGCTCTTCCATACTCTTTTGTTGTTTATAGAATTTTTGAAGGACTTTGACTCAATTGAGAGACACTTGCTTTTACAACAAAAACATGATGTCGGCATTTAGGATTCTCTCATTAGCATTGCTTGTAGGCTTTAAGAAATTTATTTGGTAGCTTCATGCTTACAATATCTTCAACTTGATGAGGAAAACAATTGGGGTCAAACAAGGTTTTCCTATCTCTAACCCTCTGTAACATCTACATTGACAAGTTAGTGGAGCTTCTTTGACTACATACTCATATGCCTTCACTAGTATTTCAAATATATATGATTGATTGAATGTAAATCATTTTCCAAAAGACCCCTGATATTCTTGAGGCATTCAAACTTTAGATTCATTTTTCAACTTATATCTATCTAATAACATTAAAAAACCACATTCTTGTTAATTATAAAAAAATAATTACCAATAATATTATTTTCATATATTACATACAGTAAGATCAAATAATTACAAATCTATCTCACCCAATAAGAAATGAGCACAAATACAAAAGAAAGGGTACTTCATAGTCTCACATAATATGAGTAGCATTCTAATCACAAAGAATTAGAAACAATCTCTAAATGAAGAAGACGACCATTCTAATCCTTAGTGTAAGAATGGCTTTCCATACCATGTCAAATTGTGGGTTATAAATGACATTAAACAACCTTTAGATACATGTATCTTATGTGTGATCTTGACGTCTATTACAAGTTTCACTAAAACCAAGGAAAACACTAGATTTTTTCATCTTGATCTTGATGTTAGTTGAATGCTTTTCTTTTGTGGGCTACTTGTAGAGCAAATCCCTTTTCTAGAAACTAGTATTTGTGTTATGTTTTCAATATTTTCTTAAGAATATTATTGTCACAATAGTCCTCCTTTTGTCTAAATGCTTCCTATTGGCTTTAAGTCATAGTTGCCCTACATATTTTCCTTTCTCTCTCACTCATGCTTACTATAACTAGGTAATGAGAATCAAGTAGTGTATCATTTACTTATTATGTGTCCTGTTTTAACTATGTGTCATTTGACACTCATGGCCTACACTTATAGAAAAAGTAAATGTTGTTGCAGGTTCAAGAAGTACACCATTAAAACATAAATTTTTCATACCAAGTTGTAGAATGTAGGTGGCATTTAAGGGAGGTCAGATTCCCCACAAACTTCTATAACTATTGGTCTTTGTAATATTCACAACATAAAAATTTGCATTAGCCATGGCTTTCAAATAGCCAAGCTAATTAGAAGATTTTATGCTTAGATATGTTTGAAATAAGAACAAAGCTTCTCATTCTGAAGGTAGTTTCATGCCTTCACCGTTGGGTGCCAAAAGAGTTTTCTTTTCATACTTCTCTTTCTATTTTTAGCTCTTTGTTGGATGCCTTCACTATTACATGAGGGGTTATTTCTAATCTACTTGTTGATACTATTGTTCTTCTCTCTCATTCTGCATGTTGGTATTATGGATGACTTCGTCATGTGTTGCATTGGTTTTGTCATTGATGTCAACACTTATCTTCTTGGAGGTCTACATTGTTGATTTGGCACTATGGTTATATTGGTTTATTGTTGAACCGGCACATTGTACTCACCAACATGGATAGCGACTTATGCACAATCACCGGTATATGTTCACCAGTAGGATATATGGTTCACCGGCAACGACGATAACTTGGAGATCATTTGGTTATATCAAAGACATGGATTGGATGTTTGGATTTGACATTTTGGTTATTGAAGTATTTTTGGATGATATCATTTTTGGAGATGTAGATGACAGAAAGAGTACCACTGGCGGTGCATTCTTTCTTGGCAGAAGATTGATTTCATGGATAAGCAAGAAGTAGACTTGTACATCATTATCTACAACAGAATCAGAATATGTTGCAGCAACAACTAATTGTACTCAGGTATTATGGATCAAGCAAATGTTGAAGGATATAAAGGTAAATGCAAAGAACTAATAATCATTTATTGTGATAATTCAACAACAATTGATATATCAGAGAATCCAGTATTTAACTCTAAGATAAAGCATGTTTCTATTAAGAACAATTTTTTGAAAGAGAATGTTGAAGCAAATGAAGTGAGACTGGTTTATGTGAATACTAAAGAGCAAATTGCAGATATCTTTACAAAGCCATTACCTAAGGAAACATTTGAATATCTCAGAGAGCAGCTTGGGGTAATTTCCCCACTAGCAGAGACTTAGATGTTGAAGATTGGTATCAAACCGGCAGGGACTAACATAAAAATCTTTTTCTGGCTTTGATGAAGGAGAAATACTTCTCAGGGGGAATAGTTAGCTGAATGTTATGTTTTGAATTCTTAACTACTTTGGCATTTGATGTCAAAGAGGGAGAGATATCTATGGAAAAACATTATACCTTGAGGGAGAGATATATTTTGGTTTTGGTTGTGTATCAAACTTTGTATTGATATATTTTGGGAGATTGTTGGTTTATTGGTTTTTGGCATTCTGTTCTTCACACTTAGATGTTTTTCCATCCAGTGTTTCCATCAATGCCAAAGGGGGAGATTATTGGTATTATGGATGAATTTGTCATGTGTTGCATTGCTTTTGTCATTGATGTCAACACTTATCTTCTTGGAGGTCTACATTATTGATTTGGCATTATGGTTATATTGGTTTATTGTTGAACCAACATGGATAGTGGCTTATGCACAGTCACTGGTATATGTTCACCAACAGGATATATGGTTCACCGGCAATGATGATAACTTGGAGGTCATTTGGTTATGTCGAAGACATGGATTGGATGTTTGGATTTGGTGTTTTTCTTATTGGTCTAATCTGATTGACAAATTTGCCTTTACCGACAGATAGGTCTAGGTTATGGACCGGTACATGATATCTATTCCAGATCAGCATGACATGTTATGGAGATGGTTTATTGATTGGTAAATCTATTGAGCCAACATATTGTATTGCATCAAGACTTATTTGTAATTGATTTAATTGAAATATATTTAGTAAGCCAACCTCATGTATAGGTCTTATGTTTTGTATATATGATTGTAAGATCTTATTGAAGATCATAGGATCATGATGAGAGTGCGTGAATATTGAAGAGCAAAAATAAGCAGATCCTTGTGCGAATCACACAGACATTATTTGAAGGTTGAAGGAAAGGTTATGAAGATGTTTAACACTCATGTTCAGAGATTAAACTGGTACTGAATCTAGCATCACAGATGCTATTTTGAGCAGTACATTGTTACTAGATTTAACCATCCAATTGTAGTCAGTGTGACTCCTATTTTGTGATTGATTAGTGAGCTCTAGGCGGTTGGCCTTTTTGCATATGCAGACCCCATTTGTATACACTTACTATCTGCAGTAGTATCATCTTATTGTGGGTGGTTTCCCACCATAGTTTTTTCCCTTATCGGGTTTCCACGTCAAAATCTTTGTGTCATGTGTTGTGGATGTTGTTTCTCTTTCTGTTTCATGCATTAAGTTATATCGATACTACTATTACTGTTAATCTATTTTACTGGCATTTAAGTTTTGTTTATCGGCACTAAGTTTAAGTTGGACTAATTTGCATTTGGATTATAATTTATTGATAACTGGTTTACAACTGATTCACCCCCCCTCTCAGTTGTCCTTTTGGTTCCTAACATTGCCAAAGGATTGCAACATTATTTTCTTTTTCACTCATCTCTTCATTGGAACTTTAGAGTTGTACATACCATCATCAATCCCTTTTGCCAACCCCTACCTTCAAACTGCATTCCTGTCATTTTTTATTACCCCTCTCAACCTACCACCCTTGGCCTTATGAATACCATTAATGACTTTATTAATTTGTAGCCTTTTCGTTCCCCTTCAAATGCTTGATGGACAAAGAGAAATTTTGCAAATAGATCATCCACTTCACATGCCACACATTTTCCAATTTGCTTTGTGTGTAGTAATTGAAGTGGGCGATGATCAATTGAATGGTAATATCTTTGTTAAGAATACAGTGGCACCATTGTTTGATGACTTGTATGAGGGTGCAAGGCTCCTTTTCATAAGTTGAATAGTGCCACAAGGTATCATTAATAGAGTTTGAGTGATGGGCAATAGGTTGACCATGCTAAATTAGCATGATGCCTAGTACATAATCAAATGCATCAATCTAAATATCAAATAATTTTGCAATATTCACTAGAGTAAATGCTAGCACAAAGTAGAGGTATTTTTTGAGGCCATTAAAGAAATTTTTTTTGTGGAGTCCATAGCAATGTTGCCTTTCTACATATAACCTTGTTGAGTGATCAAGGAACATGTGAAAATCCAAGGACTAACCTTTTATAGAAGTTCTCAAGTTTGAGAAAGTTGTGCAATTATTTGAGTTTGCATGGGTATGCTAGTATCATGTCACCTTGATTTTCTCAAGATCAACTTGAATGGGAGAGTGGTTGATAATGTAACTAAATTTGCATGGTGCCAAAATTTCATTTGTTGAGGTTGGTTTGCAACTTGTGTTGGCATAGCATATGTGGTACATGTGCAATGTGTAACATATGTTCTTCCAATATTGTATGGGATAGGCTAGTATCTAATCATCTTGATTTTCTCTACATCAACGTGAATACAAGTGTGGTGATTATGTAACCAAGGTGTTAATTTTGTGTGGTGCCAAAATGCATTTATCAATGTTAGCTTGCAACTTGTGTTGATGTAGTGTATTTAGTATTTGTGCAACATGTAGCATGTATTCTTTTAAGATCTTGTTAAAGATTAGGATGTCATCCATGTAGACAATGATAACATTTTTTATCAAGCACGAGTGTCACAAGAGCATTAGAAACTATCAAAAGGCATAGCCATCCATTCATAGAGTCCTCACATTTTGAATATAGTTTTCCAATTTTTTTTATTGGATAGAAACTTGATGATATATTGATTTGGTTTAGTGTGCCTAGAGATAGCCCAGGTGATTGCTGATGTGTAGAAAGAGATACATGTTCTTCATTGAGATCCTGTTGAGACATAAGAGTCAATGTAGAGTCACCATATGTCATCTTTCTTGGGTGCAAGCATAATCAAACTACCACAAGGATGAACTTGACTTGATACTTTCTTGAATTTACTAATTGTTGGACTTTGTGTTGATTTTGTTCTCCTAAAATGATGTGTTAAAGATATATTTGGAATAAGAGATTTGAGAATCAAGTCAATTTTGTATTGTATGAAGTAGTATATAGGAAGTCTTATCAATAAAATATCAATGTGGCTTCATGTGGGATTCCAAATGTCATTGAAATCCATCCCAGTATACTTGAAATTGAACTACTTGGGTCCATCTAGTAGGACATGCTAATAGGGAACCAACAAGCACCATTGTAATTGGCATGCGTATTTTATTTTATTTTTAAATTAATCACCATCGGAATTCCGACATTGTCCCAACTTTGCATCGAGGACAAGACTATTGGACAAACAACATCCTCGTTCGTGCATAGTTCTTGGCAGGTGTCGGAATTTTGATGCCAATTGAAGAAACATCTGATGAAGATGTTGTATGTCCGATGACACTTTATGGTCAGATGCTCGTCATAATCATCATCGCTGCTAGTTCCTGGTAGGCATCGGAATTCCAATGTCCATCCGACGAGGATGCTTTACACCCAACAATATTCTTTGGCCGGATGAGCGATCATGGCCACCGTCGGAAGAGTTTAGGATGTCATTGTAATTTTGACGTTAGATGGAACCGTCATAATTAATGACGATGAGTTTTCGATGGCTTCATTTATCAACAGTCCGATGAAAAATAGTCAAAATTCCAACGATAAGTCGTTGGAAATCAGCCCCAAATGTACTGTCAAATCCCCTAACTGAGTAAGCTCTAACAAGCTTAGTGTTATTCAAATCCTCTAACCAGGTGATCCATTAGCTTGGATTTCAAGTCCTCTACTGAGGTTACTCCTTACAGGGTATTGCTTCTAATAGGGCAATCCCTTAACCGAGTGGTCCCTAACAGGATTTGTTCTTAACATGACTTATTGTAAAGATTTAACAGGCTTGGCTCCTAATAGGATGAACATCAGAAGAGTTTAGAATACTTGTGGGTATTCATCCCCACTGTTGTTTTTCCCATTTGGGTTTCCACATCAAAAATATTGTGTCAAGTGGTGAATGTTTTTGTGGTTATGTTTACTATGTTTGAATTGCTTAACTACTAAATCCACTTTGATATGTTATGTGAATCGACAACAATCTGAAATGAGGTTTTACTTATGTCAGTAAAGTATTTGTATGATTCGGTTAAATGGTTTGAGTTTTAGAGATGTTTTACTGTTAGTCTGTTATAACAGTTAACCAGTTTAACTAGTTAGTATTATTGCATTTGAAGTTCAGTGTTTAAACTTGTTAGTTTAGAGTTTGCTTTGAGAGGTTGATTTTGAGATTGGTGAAAGCTATTATCATTTTTCTATCTATTGATTCACCCCCCCTCTTGATAGTTGACCAGATCCTTATTCTTTCATCATACCATTAGTATTGTGTATATTAAGTTGTTGTAATTTGAATTGAAACACATATATTCTTTTCTCCTCTAAGAAATTAACATTTGGAAGGCATTTTCTGCACTTTTATTTCCTTACAAGTGGTATCAAAGCCCGACTAGTTGTGATATTGGTGTTGTCACCGGTTAGGAGAGACCTCAAAGAGATCAATCTGGATTGGTCAACAAGAGTAAAAAAAATGGAAACACAAGGATATGATGGAGGCAATATATAACATAATAAATTATATCATGAAAATTGATTACAATCAACTGGTAACAACCGGGTTACAAAATCTAGCTCACTGGCCTGCTAAAATTGCTCAATTACAGAACAGGTCACAACCAAGACCTCAAATCTTAATATCTAGCTTCTATGTTCTATCTACTACCTTCTATATCATTCTAATACTTAATTACAATTATTTATATGATCCAAGGGATCCGGTCAGCCCAAAAAGGGATCAAATGCTGAAGAACAAGACCTAACGTGTAAAAACAACAAGGTTGGCCTCCACCAAAGAAATTCCTCTAGAAAATCCAAAGGATGAAGTGTAGATCAAAGGGAAGTCAGCCACATGCCAAGGAACATCGAAATCAATGCTTAGGGCTCCACAAGCTACGTAAGGGATCTAGTAGATCACTAATGCAAATAGGTCTAGGCAACCGGTACCAGAAAACTGTCTCAAAAATTGGTAGTGATAACTTGCCAGAAAATGATCCAAATGCTTAGCAGTTTGGGAATAAGGTAGATGATCAAGTCCTCAATAAAAATCCAACTTTTCAAGATCAAGTGAGCCAATGCCAGAAAATACAGAATAAAATGTTGAAACTGCAAAATAGAAAGAAAATATTTTTGGTTGATGCATTATTGCCAAGAACCGGGGATGCTCCTGCATCAGACATTAGAGGTAATTGAAAAAGTGAGTCTCTCACTTTGTTGGGGTCAGAGGAAAACCAATGCAGTCTACCTGTGCCTGAGAAATTCAAGATGAGTCTTCAACTAGTTTGTCCTTCCACTTTACTAGATACTCCTAATACTGACTGCTCTGGGTACTACGCCCAATCCTACTATCCAAAATGTCTTCAATCTGATCTAGTTCCTTTGAGGGCAACTATTTCTCCAAGTTTGCAATACTATCCTCACTAAATTCTACTTCATGATACTGATATAGATCTGCAATGTTGAATATAGGTGAAATACTCAAACTATCTAATAACTCCACTTCATATACATTTCCAGAACTGAACTTTCTCAAAATCTTTCAAGGTCCAAACTTTCTCATCAAGGAAAACCAAGGTGGTCTACCTGTGCCTGAGAAATTCAAGATGAGTCTTCAACTAGTTTGTCCTTCCACTTTACTAGATACTCCTTATACTAACTGCTCCGGGTACTACGACCAATCCTATTGTCCAAAATGTCTTCAATCTGATCTAGTTCCTTCCGGGGCAACTGTTTCTCCAAGTTTGCAATACTGTCCTCACTGAATTCTAGTTCATGATACTGATATAGATCTGCAATGTTGAATATAGGTGAAATACTCAGACTATCCGATAACTCCACTTCATATACATTTTCGGAACCGAACTTTCTCAAAATCTTGCAAGGTCCAGACTTTCTCATCTGCAACTTGTTATAAGTTCCAACTAAGAATATTTCTTTTCTTAGATACACCATCACTTCATCACTAACTTCAAATTCCTTATGTCTCCTCTTCTCATCTTCTTTCTCCTTATACTTGATGTTCATGTCCTCCAAATGCTGCTTAACTTGAATATGAAAGTCCTTTATGTGATCTGCAAATTCTTTTGCTTCTGAACTTATCCTGTCTTCACTGTTGATATCTCTTAATTTTGATATACCTCTAGGGTGTTCTCTAGTAGCAATCTCAAAAGGTGTCCTTCTAGTACTCTTATTTACTAAATTATTGTAGGAAAACTCTTCTTACGCAAGAATCAAATCCCAACTTCTGGTTTGTCTCCAACTAAGAATCTTAACAAATTTCCCAAGCTCCGGTTAACTACTTATGTATGTCCATCAGTATATGGGTGAAAAGTAGAACTGAACTTCAAATATGTCTTCATCTTCTTCCAAAGTGTTCTCAAAAAATAGCCAACAAACTTATTATCTCTATTTGAAACTATGCTCTGAGGTAATCCATGCAATCTCACCACTTCCTTGAAAAATAGGTCAACAATATGTGATGAATACTAAGAGGGGGGGATGAATTAGTATACCAATAAATACTAAACTCAAACACTTTAACAGTCTAGCAATGAACTGGTATAACAGTTTAACTAACAAACCAGTTAATACAAATGCAAACCAAACAGCAAGTAAGGCATTCACCCATAGAAGCACAATCACCATAACACAAAAGATTTTGACATGGAAACCCAAATGGGAAAAATCACAGTGAGATGAAACTCACAAGTAACTATCTACAGAATAGTAACCAGACCGGTTAAGGTCATACAATGTTCTTTACCATAACAGATCCTGTTAGGAATCTCAATCTCTGTTAGGAGATAAGTCTAATTCAAGACTACCTTGTGAGAGGATTTCAGATCCACAGATGTGAATCACCTTGTTAGAGGATTTACAAAGGCTTTTCTGGGCCTACCCGGTTAAGGGTTTCTGACTTGTCAAAGATGTGAGTAATCAACAAGTGAATGATCTAGCAAATAGCACAGTCTGCTTGGTTAGATCCATGATAGCTCATTGCTAATGCATTTCAACATTACTTCAGTCTTCAGTAAATCCACACTCTGTTACAGCACACAGACTTGATCTTCTCTATTAAGATTGCACATACAAGAACTCATCAACCACCAAAAACCCTAACAGCTACACACACTAAAACCCTAGACATGATGTCCTTAAAAAGGAATCTGATTTCATGTCGATCCAATAGGATTACATTGCAAGTTCCTAGGTTCAGTGTATCTAGACACATTTGGTAACATGACGCAAAATCACTGTCAAAGTGTCGGTGGATGGTAACTCATCACAAAAATATACCGGTTGGTAACTCATCACATAGTATTACCAGTTTATACAACTTTATCGATTACCGGATGGTAACTCAGAGTAATACCGGTTTAATTATTAAACAGATTACCGGTTGACAAAAATGAAGACTGGGAAAATGATAACTGCCACTTTTAGTTCCTTTTCTCTGCTCCACTTAAGATCCTTGAACCGCTTGAGGTTTTCATCTCGCTTGAGATCGGTAAACACTTTCTACAAAACACCGATAGTCTAAAGACTACAACATAATACCGGTTTGGAACAAATACCGATTGTGCATAATTCATACATTCAAAAAGTGATCTCAAAGCAAGTATGTGTCCATCAATGACAATCACAACATAAACATCAAAAATGCCAACAATATGCACTGCATCTGATGTCTTCTTACAAGGTATGAAATGAGCCATCTTCAAGAATCTATTCACTACTATAAATTTTGAATCAATCCCTCTTTGTGTTTTAGGCAGTCCTAGTATGAAATCCATGCTTATATTCCTCCAAGGTCTCTCCGGTATTGTCAAAGGCTTATACAATCCCACATTCTGACTACTACCCTTTGCAACTTGACAAACTCTACAACTTTGCACATATATCCTAACATCCTTATGAATCTGGGGCCAAAAGTAATGCTCACTCAACAATGCTACTATTTTATTAACACCAAAGTGTTTCGCTAACCCTCTACAATGCTTCTCCTTTATCAGATTCTCCCTTATAGAACTCTTAGGTATGCACAACTGAACTCCTCTGAACAACATCCCATCTTGAATGAAGTAATCCAACCACTTTCTTCTATCTACCATAACCGGTTCTCTACATGATCTCCAAGGTTCTGCAAAATCGGGGTCATCATCATACAAGGTCTTCAACTCCTCAAATACTAATACTATCACTCTCATCTCCATCAACAAATTGCTTCTTCTACTCAATGCATCGACAACTTTGTTATATTTCCCACTTCTATGCTTCAACACAAAGGTGTAACTTTGCAAAAATTCTACCCATATCATGTCTCTGATTCAACTTACTCTTATTGTTCAAATGTTGCAAATCTTGATGATCCGTATACAACATAAACTCCTTAGGTAACAAGTAATGTCTCCACTCCTTCAAGGGTTGAACTATGGCATAAAATTCCTGATCATACACTGAATATCTCCTCCAGGCATCATTCAATTTCTCACTGAAATAAGCTACTGCTCTCCCTTCCCGACTCAAGACTCCTCCTCTTGCTATTCCACTTGCATCACAATCCACTTGAAATACTTTGTTGAAATCTAGTAAAGCTAACACAGACTGCTCAGTCACTTTTTGCTTCAACAATTCAAAACTTTTGTTTTCTCCAGTGGTCCACTTGAATTCCTTCCTATCTCCCCTCATTGTCTCAATCATAGGGCTACAAACTGAACTAAAATTTCTGATGAACTTCTGGTAGAAACTAGCCAATCTATGAAATGATCTTACCTCTCCAATTATTTCCGGTGTAGGCCATTCAACAATTACTTTTAGTTTCTCAGGGTCCATCTTCAAACCATCCTTAGATATCACAAATGCCAAATAGACTAACTCTTCATTCATGAAAGTACACTTCTTAAGGTTTATCAACAACTTTTCTTCTCTCAACCTCTATAAAACTTGTCTCAAATGCAGCAAATGCTCCTCTTTTGTCTTACTGAAAATCATAATGTCATCCAAATATACAATAACAAACTTACCCAATAATTTCTTCAATACATCATTCATCAACCCGATTAAAGTACTCGGTGCATTAGTCAATCCAAAAGGCATCAACAACCACTCATACAGTCCTTAATTTGTCTTGAATGTTGTCTTCCACTCATATCCTTCTCTGATCCTAATCTGATGATATCCACTCTTCAATTCTATCTTTGTAAAGTATTTGGCTCCACTCAAATAGTCCATTATGTCATCCATCCTAGGAAAAGGAAACCTATATTTCACTTTGATCTTGTTTATTGCTCTGGAATTGGTACACATCCTCCATTCTCCATTCTTCTTAGGTGCTCATACTGCAGGTACTGCACAAGGACTCAAACTTTCTCTGATCAAACCTTTCTTCAACAACTCCTACACTTGTCTATTCAACTCTTCATTCTCTGTCGGTGTCATCTGGTGTGCAGGTTTGTTACACAAACTAGCTTCGAGAATCGGGTCCATGCAATGATTGTTACTTCTCATAAGTGGTAATCCATCAGGCACATTATCTAATATGACGTCTTTATACACTATCAATAACTCCTTTATCTCTTTCGGTTTTTCTTCTTCATGCTCTGGATTCTCAGTCTTCTTAGGAACTAAGGTAAAACACACATTTTGATGTCTCATCCCATCCATGAATTTCCTTCCATCCACCAAATAGATTCTAGCATTCATACAAACTTCTCTCTTCAAAGGCTCCTCCATGGGCAACAAGGATTGCTTCATCCCATTGGCCACAATAGTGTATATATTCTTTCTCCCATCATGTATTGTTTGTTTATCAAACTGTAGGTCTACCCAATAGAAGGTGACAAATATCCATAGGCATAATATCACACAAGACTTCATCATGATAATTCCCAATTTTCAATTTCACCAAACATTTCTCACTTACCAACAACTTATGTTCATCCCGAATCCATGCTATCTGATAAGGCTTGGGGTGTTTCAATCTTTTCAAATTCAACTTATTCACTATCTCTTTTGAAACAAGGTTATCTGAACTACCACTATCAATAAAAACTTTACAACACTTACCAGAAACCTTACATCTGGTCTTGAACAAATTTTTCCTCTACAAGGGCTCCTCATCTTCTCTGGTATGACACAAAGTTGTCCTCATCATTAAGAGTTCTGCATCTTCCGGTTTATTAGCTGATCTAGTGGGGATTTCTTCCACCACTGTTGTTCTCCCGATGTTATCTATCTTCTTACATTCAAAAGCACGATGTCCTTCTCCTCCACACTTATAGCAAGTTCCTCTGAACACTCTCTTGTCTTGTCTTCTTTTATCTTTTCCAAAATTTCACTTCGATAGCCATCGAGTTCTCTCTTCCAGTATGAATTACCTTCTTTGCTTACTTCCTTATCCTTGTTCTGATCTGTAAAAGTTCCTCTTCCTCTAGTATATCCTTTTCCTCCTTGAAATATTCCTCCAAAACACCTTCCACCTATACCTCTTTGTCTCTGCTCATGTCTTTTATTCAGCTTCTCTTATGCTTTTAGGGCATACTGGTAAGCTTCTTCAACACTCTGCAATTTGATCAAATTGAGTTCATCTTGTATAAACATCCACAATCCATTCAAATATCTTGCAACTTGTTAAACTTCATCATCAACATGTCCGGATCTGATATTCAACTTGTAAAATTCTTCAGTGTATCCCTTCACACTAGATTCCTTCTACTTCAAATTCTGCAATTTCTGGAACAAATTCACTTGATAATCAGCTGGCATAAATTTTGATTTCAACTTACCAACCATCCGATCCTATGTCTTGATCTTCTCTTTACCTCTTCTCTATCTATCAACTTGTAAATTCTCCCACCAAAGAGATGCATGTCCTTTCAACTAGGTAGAGGCATATTTCACCTTCCTTTCCTCTGTAGTGTTCTCAAAATCAAAATATTTCTCCATCTCCAAGATCCAATCCATCAATTCATCTGAATCCAAATTTCTATCGTATTTTGATGGGGTAAAATGAGGTTTAGTATTCACCCTACTCAAAACCCTCAAAAACCTCTCTTCATCCGGATCAATCACCGGTGGGTTTACTTGTTCTTTGAGGGCTTCTTCTCCTTCATCTTCACTCACATCTTCAATATGTCGGCCTCTTCTCTGTGTTGTCTCAACGAATTCCAACTGGGCTGCAATTCCTCACAACATTTCCATCACAATAGGATCTGCATTCTCACGCGCTCCACTATTCCTATTTCCTCTTGGCGCCATCTTCAGGCCATTCCTTTGCAGTTGCAGGTTGGATCCACAATTCACCACCCTACAACAAAATTCTCAAGACAACATAACATCTGGAATGAAAGCTCACACTAATACCACTTGGTGTAGTCACTAGTTAGGAGGGACCTCAAATAAATGAATTCAGACTGGTCAAAAAGAGTAAACACAACAAAAACATAAGGATATGATGGAGGCAATGTAGAACAATATGAATTATATCATGAAAATTGATTACAATCAACCGGTAACAACCGAGTTATAAAAATTGGCTCACTGGCCTGCTAAAACATTTTCAATTACAGAATAGGTCACAACCGAGACCTCAAATCTTAAGAACTAGCTTCTATGTTTGGTCTACTACCTTCTATATCATTCTAATGCTTAATTATAGTGATTTATATGATCCAACGGATCCGGTCTATCCAAAAAGGGATCAAATGCCAAATAAAAAGACCTAACATGTAAAAACAACAAGGTTGGCCTCCGCCAAAGAAATTCCTCCAAAAAATCCAAAGGATGAAGTGTAGATCAAAGGGAAGGTTGGACACATGCCAAGGAACATTAGAATCAATGCTCAGGGCTACGCAAGCTAGGGAAGGGATCTGATAGATCACTAATGCAAATAGGTTCAGACAACCGGTACCAGAATACTATCTCAGAAACTGGTAGTGATAACCTGCTGGAAAATGAACTAAATGCTCTGTGGTTTGGGAATAAGGTAGATGATCAAGTCCTCAATCAAAATCCAACTCCTCAAGATCTAGTGAGCCAATTCCAAAAAATGCAGAATGAAATGCTAAAACTCCAAAATAGAAAGGAAATATTTTTTGTTGATGCAAGATTGCCAAGAACCGGGGACGCTCCTGCATCAGATATCCTTGTGGGTAGGATGGGTTTTTTTGTGTTAATTCTGTAGTGGGAGCTTTGCAGATTTTTGTTTGAAATTGCAAATTGAGATGGCGAGTACATCAAGAAGAGTGGACATTGATAAATTCAATGGCAACAACTACGAGTTATGAAAACTCAAGATGGAAGACCCGTTGGTTGATAGAGACCTCTGGGTTGCATTGTCTAGATCAAAACCATTAGGCATGAAATAAGAAGATTGACCATATCTCAAAGGATTGTAAATAGGAGAAAAAGAAGAAGAAGAAGAACTCTTTTGATACTGAATCTTCTCATAGCGATGCAGATGCCTTCATTGTTGCCTTGGTAACATAGACAACTGACAATGTCTGGTTGATCGACTCTGGTGCATCTTTCCACATAACATCTCATAGAGAATGTTTCTCCAGGTATGAAGAGTATGATGGTGGAAAGGTTTACCTGGCTAGTGATTCATCTCTTGAAATTATTGGCCAAGGAAGAGTCAAAATTCAGTTTCCTAATGGAAGAATGAAGGGAATTGATGGAATAATGCACATACCAGGTCTGGCTCGCAACTTTATTTTTGTTAGTAAGCTGAATGATGTTGGTGTACAAGTATTATTCTTAGGTGGTGGTTGTAAGATGACTAGAGGCTCTATAGTGTTGGCTAAGGGTGCAAGGATTGGTACTCTATTCAAGATGGATTCACAGTCTGTTCAATGTAATAGTGTCTCTGGAAAGTTAGACAAGGCTATCTGGAAGAAGAATATTGCAATTTCAATGGAGGTTAAACTTCCCACTAAGAAAACAGTGCTTTGGCATCATAGAATTGGTCACATAGAAGAGAAGGGATTAAAAACTCTGAAAAATAAGAGTCTTGTTGAGGGGCTTGATTATTGTAACTTTGAATTCAAATTTTGTGAACACTGTATATATGGAAAGCAACACCGTATTTCATTTTATTCCAGTCCTCACAAATCTTCTCATGTGCTAGATTATATTCACTTTAATGTATTTGGTCTAGTTAATGTTCCTTTATTGTCTTATTTTAGATATTATGTTTCTTTTATAGATGATTACTCGAGAAGGGCATTTGTGTATTTTTTGAAAAATAAATTAGAAGTGGTCAGTTGGTTTAAGGGTTTTAAAACCTTGGTTGAAAATCAGATTGGTAGGAAAATTAAATGCCTAAGGACTGATAATGGCGGTGAGTTTTGTTCAGCATAATTTGATCAATTTTGTAAAGACCATGGAATTAAAAGGCATAAGACCACACCTTACACTCCATAGAAAAATGGAATCACTGAAGGTTGAATAGAACATTAATGGAAAAGGCGAGAAGCATGTTGTGTAGTGCTAGTCTGGAGTAGACGTTCTGGGTTGAGGCTGTGTCCACAACATGTTATTTACAAAATAGATCTCCCACTAGAGCATTGGTGGATAAAATGCCCATGGAAGCATGGTCTGGTAAGAATCCCTCTCTGAGACATATTCATGTTTTTGGCTATGAGGCATATGCATATGTGTCTGATGCAAATAGATCTAAGTTGGATAACAAAGTTCTTAAGTGTATCTTTATTGGCTACAACTTGGGAGCAAAATGATACAAGCTTTGGAATCCGGTGACTAAGAAGGTATTATACAATAGAAGTGTAATCTTCCATGAGCTGAAGGCCACCTCAACTGATATGCAGTTTGAAAAGACAGAAAAAGAGGAAGCATAAGTTAAAATTCCTCTAACTCCAGAAAAGGAGGAACTTCGAACTCCATGTGTACCTAAAAGTGAGGAGAGTTCAAGAAACTCTAATAGTTCTGGTCAAGAAGAAGAAGAAGAACCTCCACCTCAGCCATTGAGGAGGTCTACATGGGAGAGAAGACAACCTGAAAGGTATGGTTTCTCAATGTTGGATATAAATTGTGCCTATGCTTTGGTTACTAACACTGATGAGCCTAGGACTATGAAAGAGGTAATACAAATGCTTGATTCAGATTCCTGGTTGGAAGCCATAAATGAATAAATGGCTTCACTAAAGAAGAATGAAACCTGGGATCTGGTGCCCTTTCCTGAAGGTAGAAGACCTATTAGCTACAAATGGGTATTTAAAAAGAAAATTGGTCTGGATGGCAGTGTGGAAAAGTAAAAAGCTAAATTGATTGCGAAGGGCTATTCCCAAGTTGAGGGAATTGATTATGGAGAAATCTTTTCTCCAGTAGCAAAGCTGACATCTATCAGATTTATCTTGTCACTTGCAGCAGCATATGACTTTGAGATCAAACAGATGGATGTGAAGACAATGTTCCTTCATGAAAATTTGGAGGAAGAGATTTATATGTCCCAGCCTGAGCATTTTGTGGTAAAAGGTAAGGAATCCTTGGTTTTGTAAGTTGAAAAAGTCTCTTTATGATTTGAAACAGTCTCCTAGAATGTGGTACCAAAAGTTTGACACCTTTATGTTGTCTTTGGGTTTTGTAAGATCAAAATTTGATCATTGTGTGTATCAAAAAACTAAGAATGATCATTTACTTACCATAGCTCTGTATGTGGATGATATGTTTTTCATTAGTAATGATAAGGGTATGATTTCTGACTTAAAATCTTAGTTGTCAGCATGGTTTGAAATGAAAGATTTAGCTGCAGCTAGGTATATTTTGGGGATGGAAATCAATAGTGATAGAAAGAATAGAAAGGTTTGGCTCAATCAAAGCAAGTAAATTAGTACCACCTTGGAGAGATTTAACATATCAGATTGCAAGAGGTTAGTAGTTCCAGTATTACAGGGAACACAACTCTCTGTTGAAGATTGTCCAAAATCCCTTTCTGAGATGGAGGACATGGCCAAGGTGCCTTATGCAAGTGTATTTGGTAGCCTAATGTATGCAATGGTCTGTACAATTCTAGACATTTCCCAAGTAGTGGGAGTACTAAGCCGATTTATGGAAAATCCAAGAATACCGCATTGGGATGTTGTGAAGAGAGTGTTTAGATACCTGAAAGGTACCTCTCAGTATGCTCCATGTTACCATGGAAATTTGGTTGGATCGCAGAAGACTTTAAGCATTCAAGGCTATGTGGATTCTGATTGGGCAAGGGGCATTAACAACAAAAGATCCACTAATGGATATTTATTCACATTGAATGGTGGTGCAATTAGTTGGATGAGCAAGCAGCAAGTTGTAGTTCCTCTATCTATTGTAGAGGCAAAGTACATGGAAGCAACTCATGCCTGTCAAGAGGCTATTTGGCTTAAGTGTTTGTGTTTTGAAGTTGGGTTTAATGCAAGACAAATTTTTATTTGTTGCGACAGTTAGAGTGCCATTTTTTAAGATAAAAATCCCACTTTCCATGCCAAGATGAAACACGTTAATTTACAATATCACTTTGTTCGTGACAAGGTGGAAGATGGAAAGGTTAATCTAAAAAAGGTCGATACTCTATACAATGTTGCAAATGCGTTAAAAAACCAATGAATAAAACAAATTTCAAATGGTGTGCCAATTCAATGGGCCTTGGAGCCCATGATTCTCACTAATCACTGTGTTTTAGAGATACCAGTAAGTTCTTCGTCAAGTGGGAGAATGTTGAGAATGGGTATCTCAAACTTACTAGTTGAAATCTTGAGTAGATGGCACTTGGTCTCTGAAATGAGCAGTTCGGTGTGGATAAATTTTGTGTTATTGATCATCTTCGAAGGGAGCTAAATAACCTTCATTTTATTGACAAAGAAGTTGAATAATCTTCATGTTATATACCCGCCCGAGAAGCAGTGTGCAGAGTGTTGCGGGGTAGCGGGGAAAGGAAGTTGATTTCTTCTTGTGTAACCCCGAAGTGTGACTTAGGCACAACAAATAGGGTCATAGGATATCCGGAGGAAGGAGACTTGGTCTCCCTCCCGCCACTCTGCAGGACTCTAAGGACTCGATAAGAGGATTTGCGAGGTAATAAAAGATAGACAACTTTCTCTTTCCCACCACCTCGCGAGGGTCATCTTGAGAATGCATGTGTAGCGTGAGGTAAAGATCGAGGGTGAAGGGATGGTTCCTCCCACCATCCTACATGATGAACATTAGTCAAATGATGATGTTGTGGGCTAATGTGGAAGTGAGGAGACGTGTCTTCCCCGCCACCCTATAGGTAGTCTGAGGGTTCCCACGAAGCATTGTGTGATAACTAGGGAAGCAGGAGACATGATCACCTCGCCATCCCGCAATGATGTCCAAGTAACCTTGGTTACAAGTCAAGCCAAAAGAAACAAAGGTGAGGACTACAACTGAATGTGAAATGACTTGCTGAGCTATGTATAGTTGACTGGTGAAAACTAGAACGACTCAAAAGAAGTGATGGAGACAACATGGCGTTTTATTGACAATCTAAGGAAGTTCGACAGTTGGAGTTGTGGTAATTGAATCAAACTATTTTTTGATAGAGACATATAAACATATGGAAAATGATTGAAGAGAAGGTTTTAGTTGGTCGTGTTGGATGATAGGTTGATGAGATATTGAGTCTTGTCATTGTGCAGAAAGGTTGAGTGTTGATTGGTAATTCTGTAATGTTGAATTGGAAAGTTGATTGTGAACATAATCTTCTGAACTGTTGTTGCCTGAACAGAGACCAAATCAAAGCTTGAAAATTTGTAACTTGTATGTATATAATTTTTTACTATAATACAAGAGATTGATTTGGTTTTTGGGTTTTTTGAACACTCGTAAGGGTTTTCCCATGTGAATTTTGGTGTACTACTCTGTGATTGTGTTTTTCATGTTTCCTTTTTATCTTGTATTGTGTATCTTAATTTGTTGTAATTTGAATTGAAACACATATCTTCTTTTCTCCTTTAATAAATTAACATTTGGAAGGCGAAATCTACACTCTGCTTTCCTTACACCAAAAGTGTATGAGGTGAGTTACCTAGACAATGAGCTTGTCTTGGTAACTTGTTATGATCTACATTCCTTCATAATTGAGATTTATGTTATGTGGTTTGAAAGGAAAGTATGTCTACACATGATTCACCATATTCCATAGTTTTCAGAGTGGATCTTGTTCGAAACAAGAGTTTGTGTTGTAATTGATGTCAAACTTGTTGTCATGGAAGATTGCTGGTGTTGTCATTAATGACACACTTGTGTCTATTGATGACAAAGGTGAAGAGTGTTCATCAGGTTGAAAGCACCAAAAATTGAGAGGGGGGGGTGAATTAGTATTCTCACTTATTTAAAGCAATAAACTTTTTTCCAATTGAAACTGCCCTTAAATATATTAAACATAATTGATTGAAGTAAAACAGTTAATGCAAAATAAAGAAGAACACAATCACAAGATAAACACCAGAATTTTATATGTGAAAAACCCAAATGGGAAAAATCATGGATAGTCTTAGCTATCAGAAAAATATATAACTAGTTATAGTTGTGTTTACAAACAGGTGGCTCAATGTCGAGTGGCTCACTGTTGGACTACTCACTGCAAATATAAAAAGAAAATGGGTAACTGCCAGAATGCTCACTACAACTAAAAAGGTTGAACTGAGAATATGTTCATCTCCAAATGCATGAGATCAGTTCCAAGTTTAAGCTCAAATTGCAAATCTCAGATTATCTATAAGATCCAGTTAGATATCTCTACACCACTGTTCTACAATAGGTCTGGTAAAGGAATACTACACTACTGAGACATTTATTATCTTCTCTATATGCAGCTCTCACATACACTGCTTCTTTCGCTGCCAACTATACACACCAAAGGATACAATTATAGAATAGTACGTCGGTCAAGCCCAAAATATTATCAATAAGCTCATGTCGGCCTCCACAATACTTCTACACAATTCCTTTACATACTTCCGATTACCAATGCATATATCGGGATTACCGGAAAAGGGCAAGGGTCATCCAAACCTAAGAGAACATACCCATTGTCTTAAGATTAATTCCAATATCTCAAAAATAAAAAATCCACACATACCAAGGAAACCACAATCACAAAACATGAAGATATACTTTTGATAATTACCAAAACTGCTAATATCAAGACACTCCTAATACCAGGATCAACAAGAATTCTTAACATGAGGATACCGGGATCAATGAGAACTCAATGGGACCTCAAAAAGGTCATCATCCAAAGTTGTCCATACTACATAATAACTTCTAACCAAAAACTGCAAGACTTAAACTGCTCATACATACTGAAACTGTAACACCTGAACTGCACATACATGTTGAAACTGCAACACCTGAACTGCACATACATGTTGAAACTGTGACACTGAACTACACATACATGCTGACCATAGACAATCCTTGCATAAATATCTCCATATAACATCCATAACGTCCGGACTGATATTCGGAGTTGCATACACTATCCGGTATAGAACCAAATGACTGGTTTGACATCAATGACAACATTATTCACACAAGTCTAACAAAGAGGAAGTTGCACTTATCCAATTATGTCTTTAGTGTAGTTGTCAATTTGACTATTGCTTAGTGGGTATGGTTTGGATGAGTGTTTAGATGTTAATATGATGTCGGGTGGTGATATTGAGTGTGTATGTGGTGTTTTCAGAAGGCAATAATAGTGGAAGCTGGAATATGTAGGAAAGAGAATTTAAAGTCCTTAGTGGAGAATGTTCCTCATTCCTCCACCTTTGTAGATTATGACTTACAATTTTGGATTTAATGTCTATGTTCTAGTGAATGTTGTACTATTATGTTTTTAGGTCTTTAGTAGTTCAGTCGTTGAAGTTGGTTGTTACAGTCAGCTGACAGTGAAGCTGCTTGTTAGGATTGGTCTGGAGAATCCTCCACATTTCTCTATAGTGGTATTTCAAGTGTTGCAGATTGGAGAACATGTTCATGTTGATCATGTAGAGTCGATTCAAAATTCAAGTGTTGGTTTGTTCCATAAGAGAAGTTATATTATTCTATTGTTCGACATTATCAGTTGTGTTAGTCTCTAGCTGACTCATTTGGTTTATATTATTTGGATACTACTCTTTTGGTCTAGATATACCTTGTAAGTTGAATTAAAGTGTTGTTATGGGTGTTACCATGACATCTGAAGATCCACATTGAATTATTTGCATTAGATAATGTTTTTGGGCTGACAGGTTAACATACTTTATTGTTTTCTATACATTACATTTGATACTGACTTTGGAGGATGTGTAAATGTTTACGGTTCATTAGAATTGACTTAGGAAGACATATTGTGATGTATTTGGGCTCCCTTTATCTCCTAGAGTGGAGCACATTTAGAAAAGTTTCTTGTGGTGTCCAACTTTGTGTAATTTATGTTTATTCTATTTGTGGGTTGACCTAGTTGACTATTTCGATAAACAAGTTGATATAAATAGATGTGCAAATGTATGAATCTAGGTGTGGATTGATTGAGGATGATGTAAAAGTATATGTGTGGAAGCAAAAGTGTAGATATTAGTTTGTAATGTTTTTTTTATTAGGAGAGATCCTACTCAATTCAATTCATATTTTCTTTGCGCCTACCAAAAGACAATGATTCCTTTTTGTAGCTTTTGTAGATCTATATCTTGGCCTGGGATTGTGCATCCTAGTATTGTGCCTATTCCTTTGTATCTTTCCATAGAGTAGTGAGATTCAACTTGCAAGTCCTTTTATATATTTCCCTAAGGTTTTGCACCTTAGCCTCCAAGTCCAAATAAGGAGTAGTGTGCTTCCTTGGCCTTGAGCCTAAAATATTGTGTTAAGCTATTTATATTATGAATGTGATTCTCAACATAGTTTTTTCCATAATGGGTTTTCCATTTAAAATTTTGATGCTCATGTGTTTGGTGTATGTTGTTTTAGCTTTCATTTGTGTTTATTTGGTTAATGATAATTGATAAGTATTTCTGATTTAAGCAATTTAAGTATTTGGACAAGATTGACTCACCCCCTTCTCACTCTTGTGGTGTGTTCAATAGATCTTTTATAGATAGAAAGTTTGATGTGAAATGATGGTCATTGTGAAAGTTGGTTGACTAGGTAACTATTTAAAATTGATGCACTAGAGGTTTATAGTGTGTTCTCACCAAAGGTAACTTGTGGATGACTATTTGGAATAGATACGGATTCATTGGGAACTACATAGTGCATTCTCTCTTATGGAGTAGTGTGTGCGCTATTGGACTTGGCCTATTACATATTTGGTTAAGGGTTATGTTTGTGACCAACTTGTACATACAATAATCTTTATTTAAGTCTAACATATGATTGTAATTATATTTGTATTGCATATATATTGTTCTAGGATATGTCTTAGAACATTGGGATAATCTATGTAATTTGGGCTTTAATGTAATTATCTGATATGTGTTTGATGTGCAAATTTGAGGATGATCATGCAATGTGAGTTACATTCTAATTATTGTGAAATTGCATCTTGGTAGATCATATGTAGTGTGGAGAGTAATTTGAAGGTTGATCTGATCATTAACAAGCTATATGTTTACAGTTAAAGGTACACAATTCACATTCTTTTAATTCTTGTGAGATGTTGAGTTGGTACTTAGATATTAGAAGAGGGGATTGATGTATCATGTAGGTTGGTGCCTACAAATGCAATAGGGGGTTGATGACTCTAGTAGGATGGTGTTTACTTCATATTGTAAGTGATCTATTATTTTGTGAGACTAGATTTGGGTAGTAGATCCAAGAATCTCTTCTCATCATGGTTATTCTCTTCTAGGTTTTCATATAAATTTGGTTTTCATATTTGTGAATGGTTCTAAATTCTCTTTACTTGTTAATTCGCTAATAGTTGAGTTTAATGATAAATTATTTGGATGTGATGTATGAAAAAGTTATTAATGATAATTAATATTCAATCAATTTTGAAATTTGTATATTGATTACCACCCTATCTCAATATATTATGTGCCCTTCAATTAGCATTAGAGTCAATTTCCTTGGAAGAAGCTTAACAACTTAACCTATAGATCCAAGCTGGGAAACTTAGTTGCTCTAGAAGGTTTGTCTTCAAACTAAGCTCCACTGTTTGAAGGATCCAACTATGCATTTTGGATTGCAAGGATGGAATCTTATTTGATGGCTCAAGGATTGAGGTTTGAAAATCATTTGTGGATGGATATGAAATTCCTAATAGTCCCCCAAGTGATCAAGCCACAAAGAAGGCTTGTGAGAATAATTCCAAAGCAAGGAGTGCCATTTTGTGTGGTTTAACTCTTTGAGTTTATGAAAGCCAAATTGCATAACATTATGAAGTTGATGAAAAAGTCAAGTAAGAAAATCTTCAAAACTACATGTCTTAGTTTGAAAGTCTAAAAGTGAAGGAGGAGGATAATATTGCTACCTTCTTGCCCCAAGTTGATGAAAGTGTAATTTCTATTAGAGGACTTGGTGAAGAACTAAAGAAAATGGCAATTGTAAAGAAGATACTTAGATCACTACCCTCGAGGTTTGATCTCAAAGTGTTTGTAATTGAATAAGTTAAGGATATAAATGAACTAACTATGGATGAGCTACATGGGTCTCTGAATGGTTATGAGATGATATTTGATACAAAGAAATCCTCAGCAAAGGAGGTTACTTTCAAGGTGTCCAAGAAGCAAGAAGAATTAGATTATAATTATGAGTCAAATTTGAAAGAGGCAAACTTTTCTAGAAGGTTATAGAGAGGTTCCATTAAGTATAAGGGTAAGTTGTCTTTCAAATGTTTTACAAAGATTCTAACAATGAAGTTCAAAATAATGAGAAGAAGTCCTTCACTAAGAAGAAATTTTAGAAGAATTAGAAGTTTCTTTGTAAATGAGGAAAGTTGTTCATCTAATGAAGAAGAAGATTAAGGTACTTTAAGGAATGAAGGTGAAAAGGCTTTATTCATGGAGATGAAGGATAAAGTTGATGATATTAGAATGAAGTCCAGAAATGATGATGATGAGGTTGATCCGTGGAAGAGCTACTTTGCACTAGCAAAGAGATTGAGAGGTTGAATAAAAGGACCACTGAAGAAGTGAAGGCTAAAGAAAAATTGGTTTAGAATCTTGAGAAGGCAGAAAAGATAGTCATTGATATGAAGATTCAAGTGGGAGAAGCAGAGAGTATTGAAGAAGTTTTGACAGATAGATTGTTGGTCAAAGATAAGGACTATGAAAAGCTATAGGTAGAGATTGTGGCATTGAGAAGAGATTTTGAAAAAGAAAATAATCAGTTGAAGCTAAAGTTTGGGAAAAATACTGAGATATTGGATCATATAATTGAAAGTCCTATATCACCACATATCAAAACTAGCATTGGATTTATAGAAAACCAGAAAGGAAAAGAATTTGAATAGCCTATGATGTCAAGCAATGAGAATCCGAAAGAAAAGGGATCTAAAATTTTCAAATTTAAACAAGTTGGGACAACTAAAGAGAGTAGGAAGATGGATGATAGTTTTACTCAAGTGCAAATAAAAAATAGGAGACCCAAAAGACAAGCATCAAATGGACAAGGATTCAACACTAGGTTAAATCATTCTTTTTTTTATTATTTCTTTAATTGCAATTATTTTGTTTATAAGACTGTAGATTGTAGAAAAGGTCCAATAAAAATAAAGTTGTTAGTAGAAATTTGTTTGTGCTATCGTTTGATTTCAATATCATTTGTCATAAATGCAACAACTTTGGACACATTAAAAGAAATTGTAGAAACAATTCTTTGATCTTCCCTATGCTGAATGCTAAGGGAAATAACTCAATGAGTTAATGTAATAATTTTGGGAAGGTTTGGAAATAGGAACCAGAAGTTCAGAAGATAGAGAAGTATATGGTGGCTCAAATTGCTTTACATCTCTGGATTATTGGTAGTGGATGTTCAAGTCACATGATTGGAGATGAGAGAAAGCACATGAATTTCAAGGATTTTTTTATGGAGAATATGCTACTCTAGGTAATAATCTTGTTGCCAAGATTATCGGTAAGGGTACTTTAAGTCTTGATTGTGGCAAAGCAAGACTTATAATATCTTGTATGTCGAAGGTTTAAAATAGAATCTTCTAAGTGTAAGTCAGATGTGTGACAATGGATACAATATTTCATTCAATGTAAAAAGATGTGAAATCATGAAGAAGGATGCTGGTGAATTAGTTGAAAAACAAAGCAAGACTAACAATGATGTGTATCATCATAGTGAAGTTAATGGGCATAATTACTTTGTCGTACAAAGGGAAGAGATTTGGACATCACACAAAAGATTTGGACATATTAAATTTGATGATCTTGTGAGACTTAGTTCAAAGGAAATGGTACGAGACATGCCTAAAAGGAAGAAAAATCCATCTACAAGTTGCAAACCATAACATATTTGAGAGTAGTTGTTCCATGTTAGGATGATTAGTGACATTAGTGTAAGGAAGTTAAGTAGCGGAAACAACTTCCTACACTAACCTTGAGAGGAGGGTAATGCAAAACTTTTTCAGATCATTACAATAGTTACAGAAAATAGAAATAGATATAATAGCATTCATACCACAACACAATGATTTACGTGGGGAAAACCCTTTCGGGAGAAAAACCCCACCCTCCAAAAGCAGCTCAATATTTTAGTCAGCAATCAAAAACAGATTACAAAATACTTGCAGAGCAAGCTCTTCGCAGGAGTACCACTAATCAGAGATTCAGAGGCAACTCAATAGCCATAAGACTCTTACACACAACCTCTATCTCACACACCTCATAAATAGGAGATACAATACAAGAAACCGTCAAACGGTATTACAAAACCATGGGCTAAAACCACCCAATAAGGTGTAGCCGACCTTATCTCCCTTCTATGACATGTTAAAGCACACATCAACACGTGTTGCTCCCTTTTACAGCTCATTTATGTATCCGATACAAATTATTTTTCCTATTTCAGGAGTACAAACTTCCGGAGGCCATAACTTGAGAACCGGGTGTCCGATTGACGAACCGTTTGAAGCGCCGGAAAGCTCGCGAAGTGCTCTATCACCTCGTAACCGGCTTCGCCGGTTACGGCCACTTTTCAGGGCGTTTCGGAGCCTCTAAAGTCCCCAAAATTAAGTTTAAATATTTTATTGCACCCCTCCAAGACGAAAACTTTAATATCTTCAAAACTAGCTGTGACCTTGCGACGAAACTTTACCGGAATGCTTATCTAGCCAACCAGAAGCTTCAGGGAGAGTTTCACACCATTTCGTGCTCAAATAAAAAACTTACTATAAATAGTAACCTCGCATAAATGCAAGATTGAGACACCATTTTTCCCAACAAATCTCCCACTTGTCGAACACCTTGCATGAGCGGAAGGGAATGTCAACACAATGAATCAATTGCTAGGGGCCATAAGGCCCATAGACTCTGAACACCATCTGAACTTCTCTGTGCTCACAGCCTTAGTTAAAGCATCTACAACATTCATCAAAGTGTCCACCTTAACCAGCTTCACCCTACCATCTTCGACCATATCTCTAACAAAATGATACTGAACATCAATATGTTTGGTCCGGGCATGAAATGTCGGGTTCTTAGCTAGGCTAATTGCACTCTGACTGTCACAGTAAACTGTCACTGTACCTTGTTTTATTCCAATATCCGAACACAGTCTCTTAAGCCAAATGGCCTCTTTACAAGCATGAGTAGCTGCCATATACTCTGCTTCAGTAGTGGATAAAGCAACCACAGCCTGTCGCTTACTCATCCAACTAATTGCACCACCAAACAAAGTAAACACATAAGCACTGGTGGATCTTCTGCTATCAATATCACCTGCCCAATCTGAATCCACATAACCATGGATATCAAGGGAAGTCATGTCTCCAACTGAATTACCATGATAACACAAAGAATACTCTGAAGTACCCTTCAAATATCTGAAGACTCTTTTGACTGCATCCCAATGAACTCTACCAGGATTAGACATATATCTAGAAAGTACTCCCACTGCTTGGGCAATATCTGGTCTAGTACAGACCATAGCATACATCAAGCTTCCAACCGCACTTTGGTAAGGCACTCTGCTCATGTCTTCCATCTCCAATGGGGATGTAGGACAATCTGAAATAGATAGTTTCGTTCCAACTGTAAAAGGAACACTCAATGGTCTACAATTCTGCATGTTGAACCTCTGTAACACTGAATTCACATACTTACTCTGGCCTAGCCATAGCTTTCTGTTCACCCTATCTCTTCTAATTTCCATCCCAAGAATGTGCTTTGCTGCACCAAGATCTTTCATTTCAAATTTAGCAGCGAGTTGAGACTTCAGTTCTGAAATCATACCTTTCCCTTTACCAATGAATAACATATCATCAACATACAATGCAATGAATAAGAAATGATCACCATCAGATTTATAATAAACACAGTGATCTGATTTAGAACGTTCAAATCCCAAACTCAACACATATGTATCAAATTTCTGGTACCACATCCTAGGACTTTGTTTGAGGCCATACAAAGATTTCTTCAATTTACAGACCAAATTACTTTTGCCTTTCACCACATAGTGCTCTGGCTGTGTCATATAAATATCTTCCTCCAAATCACCATGAAGGAAAGTAGTTTTCACATCCATTTGTTCAACCTCTAAATCATAAGCAGTAGCAATAGAAAGCAAAAATCTAATGGATGTCATTTTTGCAATAGGAGAAAATATCTCACCGTAATCAACACCCTCAACCTGAGAGTAGCCTTTTGCAACCAACCTTGCTTTATACTTCTCAATGCTTCCATCTGAACCAATCTTTTTCTTGAACACCCATTTACAACCAACAGGTTTTCGTCCTTCAGGCAATGGTACAAGATCCCATGTATCATTCTTTTTCAAAGCTGCCATTTCTTCCTCCATAGCAATCTTCCAAGATTCTGCATCATTCATACCTAATGCCTCTTCTACAGATTTTGGTTCATCCACACTAGTATTCAGAGCAAAAATACATCTCCAATCATCAGGTGAATACCTTTCAGGTGGTTGTCTATGTCTTGTAGACCTTCGAACAAGCTGAGTTGGAGGTTCTTCCTCCTCTTCTGAAGATTCAGAGCTAGACGAGCTCTCCTCAAATTCTTGCCTATCTAGGGGTCTCGATTCAACTCTTTCAGGTGTAGAAGGAAGTTGAATCACATCTTCTTTTTTAGTCTGTTCTGGCTGTAATGTAACAGAAGGAGACTTAATTTCTCTAAAAATAACACTTCTACTGTGAATTACCTTTTGTGCAACAGGGTCCCAAAGCTTGTATCCTTTCACACCATAACTATACCCGATGAAGATACATTTCACAGCCTTGTTCTCCAACTTTGTTCGCTTCTCCTTTGGCACATGTGCATATGCCTCGCAACCAAAAACTCTAAGATGTCTCAATGAAGGCTTGTGACCTGACCATGCTTCCATAGGCGTTTTATCAACAAGAGCTGATGTAGGAGACCTGTTAATCAGGTAGCAAGCAGTGGCAACAGCTTCAGCCCAAAACTTTTGTTCAAGACCAGCACCACTCAACATACTCCTAGCCTTCTCCATCAGTGTCCTATTCATTCTTTCTGCAACTCCATTCTGTTGTGGAGAATACGGAGTTATCTTCTGCCTGTTAATTCCACAGTCTTTACAGAATCTATCAAAATCATTAGAGCAAAACTCACCGCCATTATCAGTTCTCAAACATTTTATTTTCTTTCCAGTCTGCAACTCAACCATTGCTTTAAATTCTTTAAAATGACTAAAAACTTCAGATTTACTCTTTAGAAAATATACCCATGTCCTTCTACTAAAATCATCAATAAATGAAACATAATATGTGGATTTTCCAATCGAAGAGACATCTACTGGACCAAACACATCAGAATGGATAAGGTCCAAAACACCACAAGTTTTATGAGAACTCGAGTAAAACTGAACGCGGTTTTGTTTTTCATAAATGCAATGCTCACAGAAATCAAAGTCAAGATTACAATCATTCAAACCTTCAACAAGATTTTTATTTTTCAAGGTCCTTAGACCCTTTTCTCCAATGTGGCCAAGTCTCTGGTGCCATAACATAGTCTTCTCTGCAGGTAACTTTGCTTCAGATGAAAGTGCACCCTTAGGTACCCAAAAACCATTTCCATCTGCTAAAGGTGAAACCTTCAAATCTTCCAGTGAGGTATCCACAGATTTACTTTTTATAGAAGTGCTATTACACTCAACAGTGTATGCTTCAAGCTTATACAAAGTGCCAAACCTGACACCTCTAGCAACTACCATAGCACCCTTAATCATCTTACATCCTGTTTCAGAAAAGACTACCTGCACACCTGCATCTATTAGTTTGCTCACAGATAACAGGTTTCATTTTAATCCAGGGATATGCAGCACACCATTAATTCCTTTTATTCTACCATCAGAAAACCTGATTCTAACTTTACCTCGACCAACAATGTCTAGATGTGAATCATCACCCAAGTACACCTTACCTCCATTAAATCCTTCATATTCAGAAAACCAATCTCTATTGGAAGTCATATGAAAAGATGCACCTGAGTCAATTAGCCAGGCATCATTACCTGTATGAGTCGCCAAAGCCGCAATAAATGCATCGCCATCTTCCTTGTCGGACTCAGAATCAGAATCGAACTTTTTCTTTTTCTTCTTCTTTTCTTCTTTGCAGTCCTTACGGATGTGACCCGGTTTACCGCAATTCCAGCAAATGACTTTGGACTTTCCAGGAGATTTCGATCTCCCTTTGGATTTGGACTTGCCGCGCTTCTCATTCTTCTTGCCTTTCTCCTTAGGTCTTCCATGAACGGTTAGGGCTTCCTTTGAACTGATGGATACCTTCCTTCGCATCTCTTCACCGAGTAGGGCACCCACCACGTCTTCAGATTTCAAAACAACAGAAGTACTACCGATAGCCATAACAAGAGAATCCCACGAATCAGGCAAAGAACAAAGCAAGATCTGACATTTCTCCTCCTCATCCATCTTAACACCGACGGATACTAATTGAGCCACAATCATATTGAATGCTTCTAGGTGGTCTGCAATTCGTCCACCCTCTTCCATCTTCAAGGAATACAATTTCTTTCTTAAGAAAATTTGATTTAATAAAGATTTCACTTGATACATCTCACCAAGCTTAGTCCATAGCTTCTTTGCAGAATTTTCTTCATGGACATTGATTAGAACAGAGTCTGCCAGGCACAGTCTGATTAGACCCTTGGCTTTTCGGTCCATAACATCATACTGAGCTGGTGCAGTAGGATCTGAGGGTCTTTGGACATTCGCATCAACAGCATCCCAAAGACCTCGATCTATTAGCAGATCTTCCATCTTCAGCTTCCACATCTCAAAATTACTTCCATTAAATTTCTCCACCTCTATTCTCCCTGACGAACTCGCCATCTGAATATTCCTGCAACAAGATCAAAAAGTGTCTTCTGCACAAACTCCCACTCAAATCTGGATTAGTTCAAAAAAAACCCAACTGCCCACAATTGAAACCAAAGGTGATCAAGCTCTGATACCACTTGTAAGGAAGTTAAGTAGCGGAAACAACTTCCTACACTAACCTTGAGAGGAGGGTAATGCAAAACTTTTTCAGATCATTACAACAGTTACAGAAAATAGAAATAGATATAATAGCATTCATACCACAACACAATGATTTACGTGGGGAAAACCCTTTCGGGAGAAAAACCCCACCCTCCAAAAGCAGCTCAATATTTTATTCAGCAATCAAAAACAGATTACAAAATACTTGCAGAGCAAGCTCTTCGCAGGAGTACCACTAATCAGAGATTCAGAGGCAACTCAATAGCCATAAGACTCTTACACACAACCTCTATCTCACACACCTCATAAATAGGAGATACAATACAAGAAACCGTCAAACGGTATTACAAAACCATGGGCTAAAACCACCCAATAAGGTGTAGCCGACCTTATCTCCCTTCTATGACATGTTAAAGCACACATCAACACGTGTTGCTCCCTTTTACAGCTCATTTATGTATCCGATACAAATTATTTTTCCTATTTCAGGAGTACAAACTTCCGGAGGCCATAACTTGAGAACCGGGTGTCCGATTGACGAACCGTTTGAAGCGCCGGAAAGCTCGCGAAGTGCTCTATCACCTCGTAACCGGCTTCACGGGTTACGGCCACTTTTCAGGGCGTTTCGGAGCCTCTAAAGTCCCCAAAATTAAGTTTAAATATTTTATTGCACCCCTCCAAGACGAAAACTTTAATATCTTCAAAACTAGCTGTGACCTTGCGACGAAACTTTACCGGAATGCTTATCTAGCCAACCAGAAGCTTCAGGGAGAGTTTCGCACCATTTCGTGCTCAAATAAAAAACTTACTATAAATAGTAACCTCGCATAAATGCAAGATTGAGACACCATTTTTCCCAACAATTAGGCAGTGCAAAGATTCATCAAATGGCAATATATCAATCTCGATTTATGATTTATGTTTTGGTTACATTATGCAGTCATATTGGTTGATGCTTACATGTTTAGGAAGTTGGTGGATTAATGGTTTAGATCAGTCTCACACTTTGTGTTTGAAGAAAAAGTGTCTAAGTGTTGAAACAATGCTTTCTCCTTTGTCTATGGACAAGTTACTTGCTCTGCATTGACCCCATTACATCCTTTGGTTGATTTTTCAAGTTATAACATTTTCTATAGAAAACGTTATTAAGGATTTGAACTCTGGATCATAGTCTATGAGAATAAGATGTTCTGGTTGGCTCACTAGAATGCTCTACATTCTACTATGGTGTTAGGTTTGGATATGCAGTTTTGTTAAGATGTTGAGGATGGTGTATTGGATTACTGACATGAGTTTTAGGGTAACATTGATGCTTCGTTGTATAATATTCGCATGTTGATCTCACACAATCTATACAATCTGCACTATGATTGCCAATTCAGTGAATTACTTTTTCTGCATCAACATTTGATGATTAATCACTTCAATAAATGATTGAAGAAAGTTTGCTAATTGTTTAAATATCTTGTATGGTGTTCAAAATGATGTTTTTGGCTTCTCGTCAATGGTATTATGTCTAAAGTTTAAACAATATTGATCGAAGAGTTGATATTTGGGCTAACTAGGTATGTTCCTTGAATTGTGGTTGACCCTAACCTATTATGTAATGCCCCTCTAGACCGACTACGAATAAGGAGGTATTGTGACATCATACCTTTGTTGTACTGTTATCATTAGATATATTCAATATTAAATGCTAATCAATATAGTTAAGAATATGGATAATTGAGGATGGGTGGTTGTCTTAGGACTTGATGCTTATAATGAATATGATTTGGTAATGTTTTCATAAGATGAAGAATGACTATTTTTATAAGGGATTTTGATGTACTAACCTACGTTGCAGTAGCCGATGTTATACTATTTGCTTGTGAATTTTATATTATTGGTTTTTTTAAAATGGTAATGCCAGGTCTATGTTAGTTATTCATTGTTTTATGTATGTTGGTCTTAAGGTCTGTAACTGTTACCCTTAGCCTTTCTCGGTTTTAGAGCATTGTATGTTGTCTAATGTTATCCCAATTGGATCGCCACTTAGACAATAATCTGATAATTTTGATTTGTGGTATGTGTTTGTTTGTACCAAGTTGGTTTAATATTTTAATTTGTTGGTGGAATTTAATTTTTAATTCTTTATAAGCTTTGGTTAGTGTTGAGATTTATTTAATTAATTATTATCACTTATTGGTAATAAATAATTGATATATATATATATTAAGGTATTAAAGTAGTAATAGTACCTTGTTGATTTATTAATAAATTAATACTATAGTTGGAATTAATTATTTAATAAATGTGCCTTGTTTTATTAAATTAAATAAATATTAATTTCATGAGCATTAGTAATTAAAAAAATTTAATTAAATTTTATTTTAATTGAGTTTTTTTATATGGGTTGTTTGTGGATCTTCTATGCGTACATGAGTTCTTTGGGAAATTTCTATTTCCCGAGATGATTTGTTTTGGAGAACCCTTTTATATTCTAGAATATTTCCAGAATAGGGTTGTTGTTTCTTTTATAATTTTCTTTTTTAATGGAGGAAGAAAGTTCTCGGTGAGAAACTTGGTAGCGGGTTTTCGATGAGGATTGAAAGGTTGGATTTTTTTTTGGGGGGGGGGGGGTTGCCTACGTGTTGTCGGGTGCTGGAACTTGAGGCATCACCTACAAATATCATTTCCAAGAATGCATTCTGAGGTAGGATTTAAATCCATTATAGTTGTGTTTTACCTTTGTTTAATTTGTAAGAAAAATCGATTAGTTGTATATGAAAGATTGTTTGAAACTTAGTTATTACTCCTGGGGATTTTGAGTTTAAATTTTGTTTTAATGTTGCGGTTTTCAATTTGGTAAATTTTGGTGTTGCCCGGGTGTTTTTTGGGTTTTCAGTGTTCATATTTTTAGTCTTTCTGGGTTAAAAAAATTATTAATTTATATTTTAATTGGAAGTTTTTCCTATGTTTGGTTATTGTGGTTCTTGATTTTCAATATCTTCTTTTTTTTTATGTAGAATTCAATTCATAAAAATTGTTAATTTTTATTGATTTCAAAAAAAAAATGTAATAGTTTTTTTTTTTTGTTGTTGTTGTGGGAATCCACCCACATCCGTGGGCAACTCAACTGACAATGGGGAGCCGCACCTACGTTGTGGGGGGGAATGCTCCTCCCATAGCCATGTGGAGGGAGTACCTCCCACAACCGTGGTGGGGGGCTCAACCCAACCCCCACGATCTGTGCATACAGCAGGCCAAAAGTTATTTTATATATATATATATATATATATATATATATATATTTGTGTGTGTGTGGGGCGGGGGGGGGGGGGTGGGGTTATATTAAATTATTTTGTTTTAAGGGATTTGGATTTATCAAATTTGGTTTGTGAAATTAAATTAAATTATTTAATTTAGTTTCAATGAAATTTTACATACATGTTTAATTTGGTGTTAATAAAATGAAATTATATTATATTTCTTTTGGAATAAATGAAATTACATTAATTCATTTTGGTTTTCAAATAAAATAAAATTATTGGTAATTCTATGAATCTTTCTTGTGTCGAAAATAATACTAACCAAGTAATTTTTATTTTATTATATTAACTGGAAGATTACCTTTTTCACTATATTTATTATTTTTCATTCATGATCAAATACCTATTAATACTTTTATATATGTCTAATTGTATATACTTTACTATTATTCTTTTGTAATCAATATATTCACATGTTTGATGGCAAGGATTAATTATTCTATTCCGTTGATAATATTTTGTATATCTTTGTTTATATATTGTTAATTTAGTCAAAATCAATTGTCTTGGGGTTAGATTGGGATAATGAACTTAAATGGGAATGTGTGAGTTTATACGTTCCAAATTTTTTAATTAAATAATGTTTGTAGTATTATTGACATTAATGTATCATTATTTTGTAGGGATACTTTAGCTAGTGATGCTTGATTATATGCCAGTGCTAGTCATTTTTCCATCATTGGTTCTGCAAACGTGTATTGTTTTTGATGTAGGAGCATCCCCAGTCTATGAGAAATCTTGCATCAACCAAAAATATTTCCTTTCAATTTAGTTCTTGTTCAGTTCAGTGTGCAGTTTTTTGTCTTCCTGCCGATAGGTGCGGTAGTTTCTTGTTTTTCATTGCAGATCCTATTTTCGGTTTCCTAGCTAGTTCATGTGCTTAATTCTAGATTTTCAATCCATTTGGATTCTTTTCCAGCTAGTTATCACTCCCGGATGACTGTTTCTGGGTTTTAGGACAGTTCCTGTGCTTACCAGTTGATCTTCCTTCATTTTCGGAGTGGTGTCTTGGTGTGTGGATATATTTGGGGTCTTGTGCATGTGACCGACCTCCCTATTGATCCGCACTTCTTGGTTGTTATTTTCTGGAAGATTTTTTTTCATTCTTAGGGTCGACCTAGTTACACGTTTCATTTTCCTGCATTGGTAAATGTGATCTTTTGTGGCCAACCCAGATATGTTCCAGAGGGTATATATAGAGTATTATGTAATCATTTGTAAGACAAAGGAAGTAGAAATCAGAATAAGGATTGAGATTTGTGATTAGTGATATGGTTGATTCTAAGAGTCCTGGATGGATTGTATCTAGCTTCTAGCATGCATGTAATCGGTTGACTATCGAATGATCTATGGTGATTGTATGATGATAACATGTTGGTTGCAGGAGGTTCTAAGACAATAATATGATCTATTTCTGTAATCGTTCTATGTTTTCTTATTGCTTTCATTGTGTTACTCTTGCTGCATAAGATGATCAATTCTCTTTTGAGGGTTTATCGGTTATGGTTGCATCAATTGGTATCAGAGCTAGTTATGAACCGGTTGGTGGAAGAGTTGTTTGCAAACCTTCAGGCATTCCTTTGGGTGGACAGATCGCCGATTGGAGGCAGGTTGCACGTGCATTCAATAGATCGTCGAGTGATAGGGAATTGAATCTGCTAGTCAGATCGTTGAGTTGAGGTAGTTCACCAGAGTGGAAGAGGAGATGTTGCCTAGAAGGACAGACCCTCGGAGGGTAGAGCAGATGATGGAGGACTTCAAGAATGAGGTGAGAAATGAAATCCGGAAAGCATTGGCTGGTTTGCAAAGGAACCCTAAATCTGAGGATAAGTATGAAGAAGTTGGTGAAGATCTTGAAGTGGAAGGGGCTGAAGGACCACAAGATGGAAGAGAGGAAAGATTCCTAAGAGCAGTGGCGTAAGTGAGTAAAGTTCATAAAGTGAAAGTTTCAAACTTTTCCAGAACGTTGAACCCAGAGGATCTGATTGATTGGATCAAAGAGGTGCAGGATTACTTTGAGTTTGAGGATGTCAAGGACCCACAAAGAGTCTGGTTGGCACAGACTAAGCTGAAAGGGCATGCTACCTTATGGTGGAAAGAATTGCAGAAAGACAGAGTGGAGAATGGTGAAATGAAGATCACCCAGTGGAGACATATGGTTGCAAGATTGAAGGCCAAGTTCATACCGGGAGACTATGAGTTGGAATTGTTCAAGAAGTTACAGAACTAGAAATAGAGAAACATGACTGTGAAAGAGTACACTCAGGAATTCTACAAAGTGATGATTAGATCTAGACATGGAGATATGGATAGAGAAAAGGTGGCGAGGTACATAAATAGACTTGCATTTAACATTCAGGATGAGATGAGTATGTTGAGGGTTTCCACAGTTAAAGAAGCTTACCAGTATGCTTTGAAGGTTGAGGAGAAGGTGAGAAGAAGACAATTGAATAACCCTAGAGGGAATGAGAGATTCAAGGAGCAAATGAGTATAGAGAAGTGGAATGTTGAAGAAGAATCAAAACCTAAATGGAGTAAAGAATCGAAACAAAAAACATAGAGGAAAAGCAGTGGTAGTACCAACAGGGTTTTTCCTATTAAATGTTTCAAGTGTGGAGAAACTGGACATAGATTTTATGAATGTAAGCAGGGAATGGCAAGTTGTGTGGTAAATGAGGAGCTAGAAGGTGAAGTTACCGAAACTGACTATACATCGAAGCAAGGAGAATACCTTATGTTCAGAAGAGTCATGATGGAGCAGAGCAATGAAGATACAAGATCTACTCAGAGAAAGTCTTTTCTGGACTATGTGCAAATCAGGTGGTAAGTGTTACAAGGTTATTGCGGATAGTGGAAATACAGATAATTTTGTATTTGAAGAGATGGTAGTGAAGCTTGGGTTGAAGAGGCTTGAGAATCCCTGTCCTTACAAGGTAAGTTGGTTACAAGATGATCAAAAGTTAGAAGTAAAGGAATAGTGTTTGGTAAATTTTAATATTGGGCCTTTTAGGGATGAGGTCTTGTGTGATGTTGTATCTATGAGTTCTTGTCATGTCTTATTGGGAAGACCTTGGCAGTTTGATAGAGGAGATATTTATGACTATAGAAGGAACCTAATCACTATTGAGAAAGATGGGCAAAAGTTCACATTGACTTCTTTGAAGGAGAAAGAGAAGTTGTAGTATTGAGAAACTAGTTGCAGAGGTTATACCAGAAGATGGCACGAGTCTATAGAAGGATCCGATAGATAAGGTTGATGGATAGATAGAACTGGATGACAGAAAGCTTATGGTGACAAATCAAATGAAATCTTGTGGTAGAAACAAATCAAAGTTGCAAAAGAAAGAGAGAAGTAAGAAGAGACAATGTGCAGACCTAAATCAAAGGAAGAGAAACAAAGGGAGTCAGGGGTTAGAGAACCTAGTCCCAGAGGAGCTAAAGAAGAGGTTTGTAGATAGAGAAGATCTTTGGATCATAAATAACCATGGGGTCTTTATCCCAAATCCTTTTCGATGTTCATGAGTTCTCTCATGGAACATCTCTTTCTACCTGGGATGTCTGATGCAGGAGCATCCCCGATCTATGAGAAATCTTGCATCAACCAAAAATATTTCCTTTCAATTTAGTTTTTGTTCAATTCAGTGTGCAGTTTATTGTGTTCCTGCCAGTAGTTGCTTTCTTTTCATTGCAAATCCTATTTTGGGTTTCCAGCCTGGTTCATGTGCTTAATTCCATATTTTTTCAATCCATTTGGATTCTTTTCTGGCTAGTTATCGCTCCAAGTTGATTTTTTCTGGGTTTTGAGATAGTTCTTGTTCTTATTGGTTGGTCTTCCTTCATTTTTGGAGTGGTGTCTTGCCATGTGGATCTATTGGGGGTCTTGTCTAATGTTCTTTGGCATGTGGCTGACCTCCCTGCTGATCCACAATTCTTGGTTGTTATTTTTTGAAATAATTTATTTCATTCTTAGGACCAACCTAGTTACACGTTTCGTTTTCCTACATTGGTAAATGTAATCTTTTGTGGCTGACCCGAATATGTTCCAGAGGGTATATATAGGGTATTATGTAATCATTTGTAAGACAGAGGAAGTAGAAATCAGAATAAGGATTGAGATTCATGATTAGTGATCCGGTTGATTCTGAGAGTCTCAAATGGATTGTATCTAGCTTGTAGCCTGCATGTAACTGGTTGACTATCAAATGTTCTATGATGATTGCATGATGATAAATGGTTGGTTGCCAAAGGTTCTAAGACAATAATATGATTTGTTTCTATAATCTTGCTATGTTTTCTTGTTGATTTCATTGTGTTACTCTTGTTGCATAAGTCGGTCAGTTCTATTTTGAAGGTTTACCGGTTATGGCTGCATCAGTTTTGTATTGGTGAAGGTAATGGGCCAAAGCTACTTTATGCCTTGATGTTAATATTTACTTGGGTATTGTTCTGATATTTAATTAAACCCAACTCATGATATTTAATGCTATACTAATCTAAGCCATCAGGTGTAATCAAATATGTCTGTATGTTAGAATCTATCCTTTAAAAGCAATAGTAATCCCAAATATCTTCTTCTATGAGGATATTATATGGAAATTAAGATTCATTTACGATGAATTAGGTATGCATTACCTTGGTATTAATCTATATCCAATGTAAGATGTAAGTTATAACTGGCTCTTTATATTTTCTTAATGCTCCAATGTATCATATTGGTTTATATTAGTGTTGGAGTCAATGTTTTGGGAACTTGGTGTATTTTTGTAGGGAAACTATTGTACAATAACCTTTATATCAAGTTATCTAGGACTTTGTCTCTATTTCACCTAAGTGGGTGGCAGTCGACGAGAGAATTGTCTGGGGTAAGAGACCCTAGAAAGGGTTGCGTACCTCCTTTTGTTATATTTTTTAAGTCAAACTACAAAGTCTCCGTGCTTTCACGTAGGCAAGGCCATTTTCAATGAGCCCTCGAGACTATAGGTCTAGCCCTTAGGTCTGGCTCTTCTGAGTTGTCTGATCTTGCCACTCTTCCTATGTTATATGTGTACCCTTGTGAGATCAATGGTGGATGTTTGACCCACTTTAAGTCTATGTATAATTTATCCTGTTGAACATATATCTAACATTTGATAGATCTAATGTGTGCATCTAGCAGTGTAGACTTGTGTGCAGGAAGGTGAAATAGGTCGAGACATGTGTTGTACCGAGAAGTGAAATATCAAGTATGAGGTGACAAGTTTGTTAGTTGAGTGTTTCTTAAACTAGAATTCATTATGTTACAGTGTGTGTAATCATAATCTTTTAGTAATGTTGTAATATATAATTTATTTATTTTTAAATGTTGCTACTTTTAGTGATGTTCACTTGAGTAAAAGTGGGCATTATATATTTTATTTCCTTTAAAGGATGTGGTGTGACATATTTGAAGTTTATATTAAGTGTTTCTTTATCCACAACCTATTTTGTGATGATGGTGAATACATTTGAGGCTGACCTATGCTATGTCACACATTTCAAATTTTTAGGTCCAATTGAGCTGACGTAAACTTGGGGTATTGTAGAGGATATATAAGGAATAATAAATCATTTAGGAGATGTAAGAGTTTATGTGGATTTTTTTGATGTGCAAAATAAATATTTGTGATAGCGTATTTGGGCTACAAAGAGGACTACATTATGAATATTTTTAGATACTTCTTTTACAAGAGTTCACATTATGTTAACACAAATCTCAGGAATGGGGAAGGGAGTTGGAGGAGATGACGAATTGCAACAAGGAAACTAGGAAGGACCAGCTGCAATAGGACTTTCAGGAGGTAATGGTGAATTTATCATTGATTTGTCTACGGAAATCTCGACAGAGAAAGCTTTGTGGGAGGATTTTGCAATTATTGCAAGGATAATTGGCCCTAAAATGTCCTGAAGGGAAATCAACAATTGGGTTTTCAAAAATTGGGGTGAGGACAATGTGGTCAAATACATTGCAAAAGGTTTTTTTGTGGTTGTATTTGCTCGGGAATTTGAAAGATTTCAGATTTTAAATCAAGAAAATTGGTTTGTAAATGGCAATCCAATCTATTTACAACCCTAGTCCTCGAATTTTGACCCTACTCCCTTAGTGGTATATGACAGTCTGGTTTGGATTCGTCTGTATAAACTTCCGATTGAATATTAAGATGATGTGGTACTGGAGAAAATTGGAAGATCCTTGGGCACTCTATTAGAAGTAGATGAGCAGATTATTGAAAACAACCTTTACAAATTTGCCAGATTGTGAATCGTTGCGGTCCAAAGAATACCAACACATATAATTCTTTCGACCGTGACAGGCGAATGAATGCAGCAAGTAAAAATTGAAAAGGTCATCTCTCCCTGCTCTAGGTGTGGCAGTCGCTTTCATTCGGTGGTGAATTGCAAGATGTTTGTCAGAAGAGCAAGCCTATCCAATATTTTCAGGGGTACCCCTAGCTTTTGCTTTGTAAAAAGAATGAAGCTTTTGAAGGAAAAAATCAAAAGGTGGAATAGAGAGTGCTTCAAAAACATTTTTGAAGAAAAAAAACCGAATTGAAGAGGCACTTTTGCAAATAAACTCGGACACCATTTTGAGGGGTATGACCAATGACACATTCTAGAGAGAAAAAGTGCTAAAGGAGGAGCTGGCAGAGGTTTTACTAAGAGAAGAAATATTCTAGAGAGACAATTCTAGAGAATTCTGGATCAAAGAAGGAGATGCAAATACAAAGTTCTTTCATGCATCGGTCAAGACAAAGCGTGGCAAAAACAGAACTGATATTGTCATAGATCATAATGGCACAATTCATTCTTCCTTTGAGGTTATAGAAGAGTTGGCAGTTAATAATTTTAAAATCTTGTTGGGCAATGACAATGGAGGTAAAAATATTCAGTCAGCTCAGATGGTGGATGTCATTCAGAAAGAAATCTCTGATGAGGATAGCAAACATCTGCTCTACCCTTTTTCTAAAGATGAGGTGAGGAAAGCAGTGTTCGACATGCATCCAAACAAAGCCCCTAGTCTGGATGGAATTACTATGGAGTGTTTCTAGAAATGTTGGGGATTTATGGGCGATGACATTTTCAAAGTGGTGGAGGATTTTAGAAAATGGGGGAGATTTGTAAAAGAAATCAATCATACTAATATTGCCCTCATTCTAAAGAAACAGGACTATATCTCAATGACAGATTACAAACCCATATCCTTATGCAATTCTATATATAAAATCATTTCCAAGTCGATGGTGAATAGGCTCAAACCAATTCTGATGAAGATCATCTCGCCGGAGCAACATGTCTTTACCCCAAGGTGAGAGATTACAGACAGTATCATCATGGCTACGGAGATATTCATACAATGCATAATTCCAAAGCTAAAGGTATGATCATTAAGCTAGATGTGAGCAAAGCATATGATTGGGTATCTTGGAAGTTTCTTTTTGAGGTTCTCAATAAATTTTGTTTTAAGAAAAGGTGGTTGGATTGTATAAAACATTGTTTTTCTTCTATCAATTACTCTGTGATTGTCAACGGGACTGTTAGTGTTTTTTTCCAGGCTACTAACAGGTTAAGACAAGGAGATCCCCTGTCACCATTTTTTTTTGTGTTAATGGCAGAAGTACTCAGAAGGAGTATCAAAAATAGAGTTGGTCAAGGGGCTTGGAAAGGAATTTCTATCAATAGGAATATGGAACCTGTGTCTCATTCGCAGTTTGCGGATGACAATATTATTTGGAGAAGCTGCAGAAAAAGAAGCTCTGATTATTAAAAAGGTGCTAGATGATTATTAGGAATTTTCTGGTTAGAGTATGAATAAACAAAAATCGATGATATATTTCTTAAATTCAAATAAAAGGACTCAATTGAAGATCATGAGCATCTTGGACTATGGTCAAGGCTGTTTTCCAATAAAATATTTAGGGGTGCCATTGTTTGCTGGGAGAGTTGACACTAAAATTTGGGAAGAGGTGATAAACAAGTGCCAAACAAAATCGACCTCTTGGAAAAATAAATGGTTGACTCAAGTCGGGAGATTACAAATGATTAGGTCAGTACTATCGGCTGTCCCAACCTATTTCATGTCTTGTTATAGACTGTCTAGCAGAGCTGCTACTACTCTAGATGAGATGCTAAAAAAATTCATTTGGGAAGGTCATAAAGAGGAGAAAAAAATTCCCTTCATCAATTGGGAAATGACATGTTTGTTAAAGGAAGATGGTGGGGCAGGTTTAAGAAAAATGAGCCTCCAGAATTTGGCACTTGGTGTTAAATTAGCTTGGAAAATGTATAAATACCCCCACAAGGGATGGTGTAGACTGATGGCAAATAAGTATCTAGATATGAATGAGCCAGAAAGAATATTCACTATGGAAAACACCGCAGGAGGTTCATCTATTTGGAGATTTATTTGGGAGAGTAGGAAAATAATTACAGAACACCTTACATGGAAGATTGGTGATGGGAAAAAGGCTAGCTAAGTTTTGGAGAGATTCTTGGTGTGGGGAGGAAACATTGGCAGAAGTGATGGTAGATCAAGACTGGGTCAATCAGGTGGAGGCAGAAGTAGGTATATTTGTGGCAGACTATTTTAGGCTATTTGACTCCCAGAAGGAACCAATTATATGGGAAATGGTTGGAATATGGAAATTGGGAAACTGCTTAAAACTAGCAGAGATTTTAAAAGGTAGGAAGGTTTACATCTCAAATGAGGAGGACACACTAATATGGAATGTGGAAAAATAAGGTAACTACAAGGTAAGTTTGGGCTATGAATTGCAAAGAAGGAGACAAAAAGACAGTAATTGGCTAGCGATCCTTTGTTGGGATAAAAGGGTACTCCCAAAAGCTAGTGCAATCTTATGGATTGCACTTCATGGAAGGATACTGACAAGTGACAGGCTAAACACAATTGGTATTTCTGGGCCTACCAGATGTTATCTATGTAAGGAAGAGGAAGAAACGGTTGATCACCTCTTATACGGGTGCAAATTTTCAACTCAATGTTGGGAATGGCTTTTAAGAATGTTGAAGAATCACATGGTCCGTAGTTGTTCCTTCAAAGATTTCATATTTACTTGGCCTACGGGGGGTAAAATCTCAAAGTGGGGCAGCTTGTGGATCACAGGACCATCTATGGTCAAATGGTAGATTTGGAAAGAACAAAACAGGAGAGTTTTCAGGGGGGAAGAATTGGAGGTCGCAACACTCATTAACAGAGTCTAGGCGGCAATTGAAGAGAACGTAAATGCAAAGATATATGGATAGAGCTACAAATTATACTCCAAGTGGGATATGGAAATGGAGCAGGTTTGGAACTTGAAACAGTCAAGTTCACATAGACTTAAGGATAAATCAATTGGCAGGAAGAATGCCAAATGGTGTCTGTCGCCTCCTGGTTGGAAAAAACTAAATTTTGATGGTGCTAGCTATGGAAATCCGGGCTTGTTGGGTTTTGGGGATGTGGTCAAAGATGAAGAAGGTAGTTTTGTAGGGGTTGTTTGTGGGCCCTCAGGAATTGTTTCTAACAATATGGCGGAAATCACTACACTTGAGGAGGGGCTTAAATGGGCTATCACCAATAAACAATCAAAAGTAGTGATTGAAAGGGACTCTCAAATTATTCTTAATGGTATCAACAAAAAGATTTACCAACTGAAGGCTTAACGCTTGGATCTCAAGAATAGACCAACTTATGTAAAAGTTGGATGACTATCAGATAAAACATTTTTATCGTGAAGGAAATCATGCGACGGATTTCCTTGCGAACAAGGGCGTAGTTGAATCTCAGACAAAGGCCATCTCGACGACAGACTCGGTATTCAAGGAGCTGAGTCATTTTTTGGAAGCTGACCGAGATAAGATCCCAAGGATGGGAGTCGGGTAATCCCAACCGTAGGAAGGAACTATTGGGATAAGAGAAGTACTCTCTTATCAGTTTCGTTGTTCGAAGGCAGGGCAGGTGTACATTCGGACTTAGGTAGATTTTCTCTGGTTTTTGAGACTCTGGAGGGTGCATGGATGGTGATAAACTATCATAAAAATTGTAATGGAGTGATCAAATCAGTATTCACTAAGAGTTCCTCATATCATACGTTTTGAGAAGACAACAAAACAGTAGACTTTCTGGTGGATATGAGGATTGAGGAGGATTCTGGTAGAGATTTTTGCAAGGACAACATGATGTCGATTGGACTAAAGATGGTCATATCTTTCTTTTGCTTTCAATCCCAAAGTTGTGAAGTGGATAATATGTGCAGCTTTTGACGGTGATAGGATCCCATAGTGGCATTCCCCGTGAGCGAGGATATCTTTTACAAAAGGGAATAAGCTTGGGTACAAGAAGACTGACAAACATATTGTCCCAAGCAGTATTGTTTTGGGTGTTATTGACGCACTGATGATGGGGAGGTCTATTTATGGACTCTTGCTCAGCCTAGTTTTAGCAAAAAAGAAAATGGCAGAGCATTTGGGCATTGTATGTAAGTGCGGTAAGGTGGCTGGCTTGGAGGAATCGCCCAAGGAGCAGGTGGAAAGACTCTTCAAAAAAGAAAACCAACAGGAGAAAGAGATTGTGGTTGATATTCTGGGACCTGATTACTGGTATGGGGGACACGTCCATGATGGAAGGCTAATGGAAGACTTGTTCCAACCGATTATTTAGGTGTTGGGACATTCTCTGTCGGCAAATAGCATTATGCGTAGGATGGCGGAGGATGGGATCTACCTAGAGGTGATGAGAGCTTTGGATGGGATAGTCTCCATTCCAATAGATGGGTGCATGCTGGGTTACTTCAGTTTGCAGTCAGTGGGGAAAAAGAAGAAGATGCAGAAGGCTTGGTCCATTTTCAAGGCTAGCATAATGAAGGAAAACAGTATGGAAAGGTTTGCAGTGTTCCTTCAGGAAAATAATGACCTCTTTCTAGAAGGAGTAGGAGATAGGCTGATGGTAATAGGTAATGGGATCAAGTATCTTTATAATTGATCCCATATGGATTATTGTATTTGGAGTCGCATCTCCTTCACCCTTTGTAAAGTTTTTTTCTTTGGAAAGATAATGGGTACTTCCCCCTAGGCAGAACTTGTTTAAAAAAAAAAAAAAAGAGTTCCCATTATGTTATTCATTGTAATCGCATTGTATCTTTCCCTAAATAAGTGATCTTCAATTTGAAAGTCCATTGTATCTTTCCCTAAGGTAATGTGTCTTATCCTGCAAGTTCAAGGAGTAGAGGGCTTCCTTGGTAGTGAGCCTAAAACAAAATTTGTTAAAACTTGTTTCATATATCGTCATGAGTTGATCCTCACCATGGTTTTTCCCTTCTTGGATTTTTCAAATAAAAATATTGGTGTTCCTATGTGATGCATGTTATATTTTTGTTGTATGCTATAGATTTGATTTAATGATTTAAAGGTTATGAATGGTTATGTTTTAGTTATTGCTTATTCCCCCCCGCTCTTAGCACCCAGGTGTGTTTTACATAATCTTATTCATTATAAATAAGGATTTATCATAAAGAGAGCTATTAAATAAATCTATTTTAAGTAGTGCATGCTTGCACAATTTTATTAGCTATAAAGTTCTTGAAGACAACTAGTCATTCCTTGTTTGGTGACAATCTTTGGAGACAAGTTAATTTGTTGAGTTTGGGTCTCGTTCAATTTTGGTTATATATTTTATTTGATTTTAATACTTGTTAACATATACCCTTGGTAATACCCTCTTGACTCTAAGTTGATCTTGGAGAGAGTGAGATGAAATCCACTCTCATAGAGTTATCTTTCAACCCTCCATGATTTTTTGATGAAGTAATTTTACTTGCATGACGACAACCCTAGCATTGTGAGTGAGATTTAATTATAGGAAGTGAAGTTGTGGTTTTGGGGCCCAACACAATATAGTTTATTTATTTTTCAAAAACCTCTAACATTTCATTGCTTTCCAAAGAGTGTTATTTTATATGGAGACACAAAGTTTATCAGATATTTCTAGAACATATTATGGGTGAATATATGAAGATGGATTTGGTAGTTAGTTCAACATACCACTAATAAATGAATGGACAAATTGAGGTTATAAATAGGAGTTTAGGTAAATTTTAATATGCTTAATTGCAGAAAGGTTAGGAATTTGAGGTATGATTCTATTTTAAGTAGAGTTTTCATAGAATAATTCAATAAACTAGAGTATATAGTGAAAACGCCATTTACAATTACATATAGTAATAATATAAAGAATGTAATATAGAGATGTTAATAATGAGGAGAAGAGGAGTGTGTAAAAAGAAGAGTTAGAAATATATGAAGTAATTACATGCAAAAGTTAAAGGTCATTTGTAGAGGATCAATGATAAATATAACGAGAAAGTTGATAAGAAAAGAAGATACAAGGAACATGTAGTTAGAGATGAAGTAATGTTATACCTTAGGAAGGAAATATTTTTAGTTAAAATATATAATAATTTTGTGATAAAGGGGTTTGTTTCTTGTAAGATTGTGAAGAGATTTTATCCATGAATGCAAATGAAGTAAACTTACCAAAAAATTTGGGCATATCACTAGTGTTTAACATTGCAAGTCTATATCAATATCATTAAGGCTAGTTGAGAGACAGTGATGTAGAAGGAAAATTAAAAAATAGAAAGAATATTTTGATATTAGAATTAGAAGAAGCATTAGGAATAGATAGTATGAAGACTATTTGGTGAAGTGGAAAGAAAGAACTAAAGAAGATTCAAATTGGATTTCAAAGATTGGGGTTTCTATTGCCAAGGTTTTTCTCTATCCAATTAAAAGTCATGAAATAAAATTTTAAAGAACTTTTGGTATTTGATGTAGGAGAACTTGAAGGTGTAAGATCAATATTTCACCACTCAAGAATATTTTCTTATGTTTTTGTTTAATTTTTTTAATTCACATTCTTAATAATTCATCACATATCTTATTGCATTTCATGACATTTTACACATTTAATATTACAATTTTGATTACACAAATTTGTTGGTTAACAGATTTTGTTCCCTTCAAAATATGACAATATGACTCCTAGCCCTGGATTAGGGAACAAACTATTAACAATAGTTGGAGAAGTTGCGTTTGTTTTGCAACTTTCCTCTAAATTTTAGAGGTACAACTTCCTCTTATGATATTAATTTAGGGTTTTTTCCGAGGTATGCTTTTAACCAGAATGTAGGAAAGGAAAAAGTAATTAACTGCAAAGATAATGAAATAATTTTGTCAATCAACCATCAATTAGCCACTATCATTCAGTACTCATGCAAAGATGAATATCATACAACAATGAACATTAGAGCTAAACAAGTCTTAAAGTACTCATCATATGAAAATTTAAACATAATGCATTCACATAAGAGAAATGCAAAACTCATCTATTGTGGGACAAAGTCCAATCATATAGATAAACTGTTCAAAAGTTTCCATACATAGAGTGAAACAAAAAATTCCAAACCATATCCATATTCTACTTGTCTTTAAAAAAAAAACACCCCCCCCCCCCCCCCCCACTTTTCATCTATTTTCTATCTATTTATATCTAAAACCCCTTTTACAATTTTTAAGAAACGGTTCCTTCCAGAGTAACGATCTTGAAAATGACTGTTTTAAACATGATTTTAGATAAAACAAAAATTACCAGAAGGTCACATCATTAACACTAAATTCCACATTATAAACAACTACCAACTTCATACTTCTTCTTCATCAAGCACCAGGTTCCGACCAATGATTTGGTTGTCGATCATCTCTGCCTTCATCTCTTCTTCGATAAGCACCCAAAGAACTACTAAAAACTCATCCTATTCCTCTATGAGCTCCAGAGCGAGATTGGTTTAGGTCAAAGAGAATGTTGCCCTGCATATGCTCAACATCTAGCTATATCATTGGGCCCTTTCCTTTAGCACCATCTTCTTTATTGTGTGAAAACTTAGATACCAAGGTTTCTTTTTGTGACTATTTCCTCTTGAAGACACTCTTTGTGATTTTTGGCTTGCCTGACAATCTTTTCCAATAAGACAATAACCTTTCTATATTCTAAAAAATCAGTTTGTTGTTTCCATGTAAGAGCATGCAACCCTTGGATAATATTTCCTTGCTCACTTTCTGGTGAATTTAGGTCAAGATCAACAACCAACAACTGGTTATTGTGGGGCAGAACCATTTTGGTAAGGAAAACTCATGATGACATGTATTACTTGATCAGTTCCTAAAGGTGTTGCATTAAATTTTCCCTCCAAAAGGCAATAATATCAAGAATAATATTTCATGCTACCACCTTTACCTGTCCTTAATCATTTAATCTACCATTAATGATGGTACTTGTAAATCTCCTTTTGATTCATTTCTCAAAAATTGTTCATTGCATAGATGCGGGCTGTCGTTGAAACTGACAGAAAGGAAACTGAAAGTTTCAGATACTCTGACATCCACCTTTAAGAGAGTATCTGGTATCGGGAAGAAACTAGAAGTGGAAGTCGCAAGGTCTCTTCCTCTGGGATCACGACATTGAGTGGAAATGGAACTTGAGAACTATGAAACATGGTTTTGATATGCCAGGGTTTTCCCGATAGGACATGAGCGATAGAAAGAAAAGGTAAACTCGCCTATTAATATGGACAAGCAATTTTGAAAAAAGGGGGGGGGAGGGGTAACAACATTTTATAGTGATCTTTCAACTTCATATTCGCTCTCTATAATTTCTCATCACCAAAAAATTATGAGTTGGTTTTTGAACCATTACCAAGATTAACAGTCTTACACTCAATTTACATGTGTAGCTCATGGAAATTTTCTTGATTTTGTGAAAATGAAGGAACACATAGTGAGGTACATTGAAACCAAGAGTTCATATGGTGTGGACTACAAAATATTCATTGTCAATAACATGACAGTTGATCTACTAGATTCATCTACATGATCAACTTACTAAACATTTCATAAGGCATTAGCTTTTGTGACACCTTGATCGCTAGACAAGTAGCTACTATTTAAATACCACTTTAATAAATTGTAAGGAGGGAAGTGAGAGATTAAAGAAGGATGTCATGATTGGGAATTTTAATGTAACATCTTTTGAACTTAGTAATTAAATGATTGAGACCTTGTGTGTTGAAATTCCATTGTGGTAGATTATATTTTAATCACAATGATGAATCAATAAAGATCATATACCATTTTAATAGTTGCATTAATATTGGGTAAGTTGTATATAGAATTTTTTGCGCATGGTGCATATCAATTGTATATTTATAGTGGTTTCCTTTAATATTTGGGAGAGATCAATCTCCACGAAACTCTACATTTTAGCAAGGATAAATAAAAAATTTAGGTTCAACACATCCAATTAGAACAAGCAAGGAAGAAATATGTTCAAGGGCTAACAAGGTAGAGGAAACCCAAGTAATTCAAACCAAATAGGCTTTTTAAGATCCCATTGGTTGGACATGAAAATATCTCTTGTCTATGGAGAGAGAAAAAGAAAACAATTGTGCATATAGTAGGGTCCATGACGGAGGATTGCATCCATGTGGATATCTTCCACTATGTGTAAGAGGAAAAAGACTTTTAGTTAATTTTTTAATGGCATCATGTTTAACCCAATGGTAAAACCTACATATTGTTATCTAGCTAACCAACATGTTTTCCAATGGCAGAAGACTAACAAAATAACCAATGAGTATAAATTGCTCATGTTATTTACATGTGCATTATCAAAACTAGGTACCGAAGGAGAAACATCTAGTAGATTAGAATGGTAAATATTTCATGGAAGCCTTTGGGTACAAGCTTGAAATGTTTTTATAGTGGTGCTACTGTTTCAACCAATTCTTCATGTTTTGATATTGATTGACAAAACAAACAATTTGAACACCATTAAAATAAATGAAATTCCCTTAAGACAAAGAACTCTAAAAACTACCACAGTATAAGTAAACAAGATTACAAAATCTCGCTATAATATTATAACTAAAGATAAACAAAAACCCCAAAATATATAAACCAAAAACAACCTCTCTATCCCTCCAAAACTTTTCAATTTTACCAAAATCTAATTGTCCTATTGAAGAAGCCAAAGAAAAGAAAATGTAAATAATAAATATGTCAAAGCTTACCACAACTTAGTTGTTTGTCAAAAATCTCAATATAGTATTATAACTAAAGATAAATCAAAAGTCCCAAAACATATAAACCAAAACCAACCTCTCTATCTCTCCACAAACCTTTTGATTTTGACAATATCTAATTATCTGGTTGGAGAAGCCATAGCTTAGTTGTTTGTCAAAAATCTTGCCATAGTATTACATCTAAAGATAAACCAAAAATCCCAAAACATGTAAACCAAAACCAACATCTTTATCTCTCCAAAACTTTTCGATTTTACCAAAATCTGATTGTCTTATAGGAAAAGCCAAAGAAAACAAAATGTAGACAATATATATGTCAAAGCTTACCATAGCTTAATTGTTTGTCAAAAATATTGCTATAATATTATAACTAAAGATAAACCAAAAATCTCAAAACATATAAACCAAAACCAACCTCTCCATCTCTCCAAAACTTTTCAATATTACCAAAATCTGATTGTCTTATTGAAAAAGCCGAAAAAAAAACATAAACAATAAATATGTCAAAGCTTACGACAACTTAATTATCTATGATATCACTAAGCAACAAAAACAAGGCCAGCTCCCATGATACAATTACTTAAATTTCTTAAAAGAATATATTTAATGCTATCTTATGTTGGCTTAGTATCATTGCCTCTACATTGGACTTATTTTATAGACATATTAAAAACATATTACTTTGAGGGTGGTGTTCTTTTCAATCATTGACATTGGTCTCATACATTAAACAAATATAATATAATATGATTCATCCATGCCTATTCTTCCCAATCATTTCAAGAGTAATAGTATCTATAATTTGAAGTTGGCTTTTTGTAAAGCATATCATCCAAATACAAAGTGCTTTAATGGTTGGTAAATTAACAAAATTCATATTTAAATGGAGTACTTGAGTTCCATGGGATTATGTGGGGTACCCATATATTCCTTCCCACTTTATGAATTGGAATTTTGTATATATGAACAAATTACCATCTTACATGGAATTTATGCTTGGATTTTTCCTTCAACAACTTCATTCAATGATTTTATCTGCTTGGATAATGAGACCCATCTTCTCTCTCCATAGAATAGAAAAAGTTTTATTCAAGCCTTCAAATTACATTTAGTGGCAAAAATTGTCAAGAAAGGAATGTTGGAAGTATTTTTAGAATAATAATAATGTCTACTATATTATCACGTGCAATATTATATTACACAAATTCAAAAGAGGCAGGTAAGACTATAGATTCATAACAAGACGCCAGTTCTATATTTAGTAATTCAGTATATATTATTTCATGGTTTTCCTAGATAGAAAGAAAGTTTTATTTAATATTTATCTAAATTAAAAGATAATAGTATAAAAGCTATTTATGTAAAAGGTGGATGGTAAAAAAGACATCCCAATATCAAGAGAGAATCAAATCTGAATATTAACAAGTCACGTGATTAAATCAGAATAAGACAACATAAAAATTAAATAAACAAAATTTCTATCTTTAGTAATTCAATACACATTACTTTTTAAAGTTTAATATTTTTTTCTATTTGTTTTCTATATGAAATTAGTAATGGTGACCTAAACCTTATTTAAATGGATAAAATTTCTTTAACTTTTATTTTTTAAATAAAAGGTTATAGCTGTATTATATTAATAGTAATTATATAAAATTGGATTACAAAATATTAGAAATATAGTACTGGCAATAACTTGGTATCAGGTTGTTGCATTACAAGGAAATGCATGTAACTCATCTCAAGAAAACTATTTAATCTGATCTGTCATTTGATCCCCAATTGCAAGAAAAAACATATGAAGCACTGATAAAGGTCCATGAATCATCTTTGCACGGGCCATTTTCAGGAGCATCAAGTTTTTTTCCAAACTGAGTCTCAATGTTCTTTAACTTTTATTTAAATTGAAAAAATAATCTAGTGCAATCACCGGTTAGGAGGGATCTCAAAGAGATCAATTCGGACCGGGCAGCAAGAGTAAACAACAGAAACAAGAGGATATGATGGAGGCCATGCAAAATTGAAATGAATTAGATCATGAAAATTGATTACAAATAACCGGTAACATCCGGAATACAAGATTCGTTTCATTGGCCTGCTACATATATGCTCAATTACATAATCGGTCAACTCCAGATCTCTAAATCCTAAGATATATCTTCTATAATTTCTGGAATGATTTATAATGCCCAATTACAATGATTTATATGATTCAAGGAGATTTGGTTGGCCCAAGAGGGAACAAATGCCAAAGAACAAGATCAAACGTGTAAAACACCAGGACGGCCTCCGCCAAAGAGAATCCTTTGGAAAATCCAAAGGAAGAAGTGTGGATCAGAGGGATGGTCAGCCACACGCTAAGGAACATTGGAATCGATGAACTAGTGCTCCGCAAGCTACGAAAAGGATCCACAAGATTCACCAACAACAAATATGTCCAAGTGGTTCCGGTGTTCTAAGCCAGAAAATTATCTTGGAATTCGAAAGCGATAACTTGTCGAAAAAAGATCCAAACATCCTCCAGCTCAGGAATAAGGAAGATAATCATGTTCACAAGAAAAATCCAACTCCGCAAGATCTGATGAGCAAATACAAGAAAAATGCAGAAAGGAATGTTGAAACCTCAAAACATAAAACAAACTGAAGCGAAATGTTTTTGGTTGATGCAAGATTGCCATGAATCGGGGATGGTCCTACATTAGACATCCCGGGTTGTTTAAAAAAAAGTGAGTCCGTCACTTTGCTAGGGTCATAGGAAAACCAAGGCGGTTCACCTATACCTAAAAAATCCAAGATGAATCTTCAACTGGTCTATCCTTCCATTTCACAAGATACTCCTTGTACTGATTTCTCTGGGTGCTATGCCCAATCCTACTGTGCAAAATGTCTTCAATCTGATCTAGCTCCTTCTGGGGCAACTATTTCTTCAAGTCTGCAACATTGTCTTTGTTGAATTCTGATTCATGATACTGATGTAGATCTGCAATGTTGAATAGAGGTTAAATACTCGAACTATTTGGTCACTTCACTTCATATGCATTTGCAGAACTGAACTTCCTCAATATCTTGCAAGGTCCAAACTTCCTCATCTGCAGCTTGTTATAGGTTCCAACTAGAAATATTTATTTTGTTAGGTACACCATCACTTCATTGCCAACTTCAAATTCCTTATGCCTTCTCTTCTCGTCTCCTTTCTCCTTATACTTGTTGTTCATATCCTCCAATTGTTGTTTAACCTGAATATGCAAGGCCTTCATGTGATCTACAAATTCTTCTGCTTCAGCACTCTGCTTGTCTTTGTGATTGATATCTCTCAATTTTGATATACCTCTATTGTGTGCTCCGGTAAAAATCTCAAAAGGTGTTCTTCTGGTACTCCTGTTTACTGAGTTATTGTAGGAAAACTCTGATTGTGCAAGAATCAAATCTAAACTTCCATTTTTTGCTCCAACTAAGCATCTCAACAAATTTCCCAAACTCTGTCTATTCATCAGTTTGTGGGTGAAAAGTAGAACTAGAGTTCAAATCTATTTTCATCTTCTTCCAAAGTGTTCTCCAAAAATAACCAACAAACTTAGTGTCTCTATCTGAAACTATGCTCTTAGGTAATCCATGTAATCTTACTACCTCTTCGAAAAATAGGTCATCTATATGCATTGCACTTGATGTCTTCTTACAAGGTATGAAATGAGCCATCTTCGAGAATCTATCCATCACCACAAATATAGAATCATTTCCTCTTCGTTTCTTAGGTAATCCAAGTGAAATCCATGCTTATGTCCTCCCAAGGTCTTTTCGCTACTGTCAAAGGTTTGTACAATCCCACATTGATGCAGAGGGTTTGGTGTTGTAACACAACTTGATTGGTTTCTCTCTTCAAGGGTCTTCATTAGACACCATCCAATGGTGTAATGTCTTTAGCCTTCCCAAGGCTTGGTATCCTTCCCAAGGATCTCTCCCAAGAGGACAACTCACAATTGACAAGGAGTCTTCTACTCCTACTAATTCAACCCCTCCAACCAAGGACACCTAGCAACCCCAAACCCCTAGCAAATAGGATCTTTTGCTCAAATGGTGAAACATGAAATTTTTGGATGAAATATTATGTGATACATGGCATTTTCATTGACTTGGACCTCTTGATCAGGTTCTACAAGACCTTCAATTTCATTTATCCTTAGAGACCTAGTAAGGGCTACAAGCAATCAGGCCTCCTATTTGGGTTTTTACACAATATCTTCCAATATTCCTTAATAACCCCTAGAATAAATCATAGTTTTAGATACCCTTTTGGATTCCCTACGAGACTTCACACTTTGGCATCTGGGTTTTGTGTATAAGTGGTGTATCCACACTACACCTAATTGGGCCTCTCTAGCCGGTGTTGGAGACTTGACTCTAAAAGTATTCACCAGCCACATAGGAAGGAATATTGGGCACTTTTCTAAGGTCTTCACATGTTCAATAGTCCATCCCATGCCAATTTTACTCACTTATGAATCCGATGTCCAAGAGTTTCATCCACTTCTTCTGCTGCACAAGCTTGCCACATAAGAGATGTCAAGCCTAGGGCATCATCTCAAAAATACCAAATGACACTTCCTACCTTCCAAACTACTTGTAATACTTATAATACATTCCAATTCAAAATTCCCCAAGGTTTCAGGCCATTCCCACGATGGAATGTTGAATTGTGCCCCTTTTTGCATCAAACCCCTGGTTTTGAGGGTTTTTTAGGGCAGCGACAAAAAAAATTGTGTAACTCTTAAACCAGAGGGTATCAAGACCTCAAAACAACACCAAATGAGAGATGATTCACTGCCTCAACTTTTCCTATTCATTGATCATGCAAACCATCTGTACAAATCCATACGAAATGCAGAAAACACAAGAAAAGTGGAATAAATTGCAGTCACGGTTTTGTTTTGAAAACAAGAGTTTCATTCAAAATTTTCCCTAACCTATTGGCATCGTTCCTCAATATTATATCATTCCAAGGAACTCCTCCAACCACTCCCAATGTGTACACTCAACCAACCAACTGTTGGGCAACCAAAAATTCAAAATTTGACAAAGTTGCTTATAACAACATTGCAACTTTTGACCATTTATTACATTTTGGATCTTGTCTTCACACCAAAAGGGAAAGAGTGAACACACAACATAACTAAGACCCCTAAACACCAAAAACACAAACATAATTCCCATACAAGGCCTTGGACCAAATTACATATCTTGGAGCCTTATGGCTTATTACATTGTCTTAGGACCTAATCAATAGGCCTTCAAAGAAAAGCTCAATACAACCTACCTCAAAGCATAACCATGAATCAATACATATCCTATTGATGCAAACATATATCCTAGTGCCCCTACACCACACATTCTAACTACTACCTTTTTCAATCTGACAAACTCTACAACTCTGTACAAATTTCCTAACATCCTTATGAATCTGAGGCCAATAGTAATGTTCACTCACCAATGCTATTGTTTTGTCAACACCCAAGTGTCCAGCTAATCCTCCACTATGCTTCTCTTTTTTCAAATTATCCCTCATAGAAATTTTAGGTATGCACAACTGAACTCCTCTGAACAACATTGCATCCTAAATGAAATAATCCAACCACCGACTTATATGTACCATAACTGGTGCTCTACATGCTTTCCAAGGTTCTGAAAAATTTGGGTCATCATCATACAAAGTCTTCAACTCTTCAAATCCTAACATTGTCACTCTCATCTCTGTCAGCAAATTCCTCCTTCTACTCAATGTGTGAGCAACTTTGTTTGACTTTCCATTTTTATGCTTCAACACAAAGGTATAACTCTGCAAAAATTCTACCCATCTCATATGTCTCTGATTTAACTTACTCTGATTGTTCAAGTACTGCAAGGCTTGATGGTTAGTATACAACACAAAATCCTTAGTCAATAGGTAATGTCTCCACTTCTTTGAGGCTTGAATTATGGCATAAAATTCTTGATCTTACATTGAATATCTCCTCCTACCATCATTCAACTTTTCACTGAAATAAGCTACTACTCTCCCTTCTCGACTTAACATGACTCCAATTGCATTCCCACTTGCATCACAGTCCACTTGAAATACTTTGTTGAAATCTGTTAAAGCTAACACAGGTTGTTCAATTACTTTCTGTTTCAACAATTCAAAATTCTTGTTTGCTTTGGTTGTCCATTTGAATTCTTTCTTATCTCCTCTCATTGTCTTAGTCATAGGGCTACAAACTGAACTGAAATTTTTGATAAACTTCTGGTAGAAACTAGCCAATCCATGAAATGATCTTAACTCTCCAATGCTTTCCGATGTAGGCCATTCAACAATTTCTTTTACTTCTCAGGATCCATCTTTAGTCCATCTACAGATATCACAAATCTCAAATAGACTAACTCTTCCTTTATGAAATTACACTTCTTAAGATTTATCAACAACTTCTCCTCTCTCAATTGTTGTAGAACTTGTCTCAAATGCAACAAATGCTCCTCTTTGTCTTACTGAAAATCAGAATGTCATCCAAATATACAATAACAAACTTACCCAAGAATTTCTTCAATACCTCATTCATCAATCTCATGAAAGTACTTGGTGCATTAGTCAACCCAAAAGGCATCACCAACCATTCATACAATTCTTCATTTGTCTTGAATGTTGTCTTCCACTCATCTCCTTTTCTGATTCTGATATGATTATATCCACTCTTCAAGCCTATCTTTGTGTAGTATTTGGCTCCACTCAAATAATCCATTATGCCATCCATCCTAGGCAAGGGAAACTAGTACTTCACTATGATCTTGTTTATTGCTTTGGAATCGATACACATCCTCCATTCTCCATTCTTCTTAGGTGCTAACACTGCTGGTACTGCACAGGGACTCAAAATTTCTCCAATCAAGCCTTTCTTCAACAACTCTTGCACTTGTCTATTCAACTCTTCATTCTCTATAGGTGTCATCTGGTGTGCAGCTTTGTTAGGCAAACTAGCTCTAGGAATTAGGTACATGCAATGGCTGACACTCCTCATAGGTGGTAATCCATCAGGCACGTTATCTGAAATGATATCTTCATACTATGTCAGCAACTCCTTTATCTCCTTTGGTTTCTCCTCATGTTCTAGGTTCTCATTCTTCTTAGGGACTAAGGTAAAACACACATTCTCATGTCTCATTCCATCCAAATATTTTCTTCCATCCACCAAACAGATTCTAGCATTCATACAGAATTCACTCTTTAGGGGCTCCTCCAAGGGTAACATGGTTTGTTTCATCCCATTTGCTAAAATAGTGTATATGTTCTTTCTTCCATGATGTATTGTCTGTCTATCAAACTGCAAGGGTCTACCCAACAAAAGGTGACAAATATCCATAGGCATAATATCACACACAACTTCATCATGATAATTTCTAATTTTCAATTTCACCAAGCATTTCTCACTCACTAAAAACTTATGACCATCCTAAATCCATGCTATCTGATAAGGCTTAGGGTGTTTCAATATTTGCAACTTCAATTTATTCACTATCTCTTCCAAAACAAGATTATCCAAACTACCACTATCAATAAATACTTTACAACACTTACCGAATACTTTACATCTAGTCTTGAACAAATTTCTCCTCTGCAAGGGCTCTTCATCTTCTCTGGTATGACACAAAGCTCTCCTCATCATCAATAGTTCTCCATCTTCTAGTTTGTTAGCTGATCTGGTGGGGCTTTCTTCTACCAATGTTGTTCTCCCAATGTTATTTGTCTTCTTACATTCATAGGCGCGATGTCCTTCTCCTCCACACTTAAAGCAAGTTCCTCGAAACACTCTCTTATCTTGTCTTCTGTCATCTTTTCCAAAACCTTAATTTCAGTAACCATCAGGTTCTCTCCTTTGGTATAAATTTTTGTCATCCTTCCAATATGAATTACCTTCTTTGCTTACTTCCTTGTCCGTATTCTGATCTATATAGGTTCCTCTTCATTTGGAATATCATCTTCCTCCTTGAAATATTCCTCCAGAAAACCTTCCACCTCTACCTCTTTTTCTATGCTCATGTCTTTTGTTCAACTTCTCTTCTTCTTTCAAGGTATATTGGTAAGCTTCTCCAATACTCTGCAACTTGATCAAACTGAGTTCATCCTGTATATACATCCACAATCCATTCAAATATCTTGCAACTTGTTCAACCTTATCATCGACATGTCCGGATCTGATATTCAACTTATAGAATGCTTTGGTATACTCCTTCACACTAGATTCTTTCTGCTTCAAGTTTTGTAACTTTTGGAACAGATTTACTTGGTAATTAGCTAGCATAAACTTTAATTTCAACTTGGAAACCATTTGCTCCCACAACTTGATCTTCTCTTTACCTCTTCTTTGTCTATCAACCTGCAAATATTCCCACCAAAGAGATGCATGACCTTTCAACCGAGTATAGGCATATTTCACCTTCCTTTCTTCTGTGGTATTCTCAAAATCAAAATACTTCTCCATCTCTGAGATCCAATCCATTAATTCATTCAAATCCAACTTTCCATCATACTCTAGTGGGGTAAATTGAGGTTTAGTATTCGCCTTACTCAAAACCCTCAAGAATCTTTCTTCATCCGGATCGATCGCCGGTGGGTTTGCTACTTGTTTTATCAGTGCTTCTTCTTCATCTTCACTTACATCTTCAATATTTTGACCTCTTCTCTGGGTTGTTTCAATGTCTTCCAACCAGGCTGCAATTCCTCTCAATATCTCCATCAGAGCAGGGTCTTCATTCCCATGTGCTCCACCATTCCTATTTCCTCTTCGCTCCATCTTCACGTCAATCCTCTACAGTTGCAGGTCGAATCCATAATCCGCCACCCCACAACAAGATCTACAAGACAACTAATTTTGAGAGTAGAGTAATGCAAAACCTTTTTAAATCTATACAATAGTTATAGAAACTAAATAGAAAGAAACATAAATACCATTCATACTTAACAACACAATGATTTAAGTGGGGAAAACCCTCTCAAAATAAAAACTTTACACTTCAAAACTCACCCAATATATTATTCAGAAATCACAAAAATTATAATACACTTGAAGAGAAAGCTTCTCATAGGAGTATTACCATCTAGAGATTCAAAGGCAACACAATAGCTATTAAACTCTCAAAATACTTCACAATACATAGTTGCAATATAATTTCCTCATAAAATAGGGTTGCCTTCTAGGGAAAGACAAGCCAACATAATATCTTCTATCAAATCTAAAATCTAATACTGAACAATCCATATTTACAATAATAAAATATACATAAATTGTGGCTTCTGGGAGTACAACCCCTAAACCCCTATTGAGGCATGTGGTCTTTTAACCCCCTATTGGAGGGTTATCCTCCTAAACCTCAAAAGGGGTTTCCCACCTTACAACCCCCTACACTTAACTATAAAAACTAACCCTTTTTAATCACAAGATTGAGACACCTACTTCCTAAGATTCTCCCATTTGTCAGACACCTTTCAAGAGAAATGGGAGAATCGATTAACATGATTTAATTGAGGCCAAGTGGCCCATAGACACTAAACTTATGTGTTCTTACAGACAGTTAAATAATCTATAACATTCATGAAAGTCTCTACCTTAACCAACTTCACTATATCACCCTTTACCATATCTCTAACAAAATTATATTGTACGTCAATGTTCTTGGTCCTAACATGAAATGTTGGGTTCTTAGCTAGGTAAATCACATTATGGTTGTCATAATAAATTGTCACTACACCTTTTTTTAATTTGATATTTGAACACAGTCTCTTAATCCAAATGAATTCTTTACAAGAGTGAGTAGCTACCATATACTCAACTTCAATAGCGAACAAAGAAACCACATCTTAATGCTTACTCATCTAACTAATTGCACCACCAAATAAAAAAAAACATAAGGACTATTGGATTCTTTGATATCAACATCACCTTCCTAGTATGAAACACATAACCATAGATATCTATGGAATGTTAGTCTCATATAAAATTACCATGATAACTGAAGGAATACTCTAAGATACCTTGTAAATATATAAAGTATATTTTATTTGCATCCAAATGGAATCTACTAAAATTAGAGATATATCTATAAAGGATTCCCACTACTTGGGAAATGTTTGGTCTAATGTGGACCATATCATACATCAAACTTCCAATTGTACTCTAGTAAGCATGTATTTCATCTTTTATAGGCATGTTGGATAATATGAAATGGATAAATTTGATCCAACTATAAAAAGAATGTAGTGATCTACAAGCCTACATGTTAAACCTTTATAAAACCAAATTTACATACTTATTTTGGTCAAGTTATAGTTTTTTGTTCACTAGAAATCTCTTCTAATTTTCATCCCAATAATGTGTTCAACTACACCGATATCTTTCATTTCAAAGTTAGTTGCAAAATGAGATTTTAGTTATGAAATCATTCATTTCCCTCTACCAATAAAAAACATATCATCAAAAAATGATGAAATAAAAAGGAAATGATCATAATTAGATCTATAATAAACATAGTGATCTAATTTAGAATGCTCAAATTCCAAACTCAACATATATGTCTCAAATTTTAGGTACCACATCTTATATTTTATTCGAGGTCATACAAATATTTTTTTCTATTTACAAACTAAATTACTTTTATCTTTCACCACATTATGCTTTGGTTGTGTCATATAATATCCTCCTCCAAATAACCATAAAGGAAATTCATTATCACATCCATTTTTCAACCTCTAGACCATAAGTAGAAGTAATCAAAAGCAAGAATCTAATGGATGTCATTTTTGTAACAACATGAAATTTCTCACCATAATCAACACCCTCAACCCATAAGTAACCTTTTACAACCAATGGTGCCCTGTACTTCTTGATAACACCATCGAAACCAATATTTTTCTTGAACACCTATTTGCAACCAACAAATTTTTTATCCTTCAAGAAATTATACTATATGGACCATGTATCATTCTTTTCCAAAGTTTATATTTCTTTATCGATATAAATATTCTAGGATTCTATATCATTCATACATAATATATCATCTACAAATTTAGGTTGATCCATGCTACTATTAAGAAAAAATTAGTCACCAATCATCAAGTGAATACCTTTTAGTTAGATGCTTATTCCTTATAGACCATTAAAAAAGACAAGTTGGAGGTTCTTCCCCCTCTTCTAAATATTGAGAGCTCTATGAGATATCCTCAACTTCTTGTCTATCTATGGATCTCGATTCAAATTTCTCAAGCATAGAAAGAATTTGAATCACATCTTTTTGTTCACTTTGTTTTGGTTGCAATGTAATAGAAGAAGACTTAGTTTCTCTAAAATAACACTTCTACTATATACTACCTTTTATCTAACATGATCTCAAATCGTGTATATTTTCACACCATGACTATACATAATGAAGATGCATTTCACATATTTCTTCTTCAATGTTGTTTGCTTCTCCTTTCGCACATGGGTGTATGCCTCACAACCAAAATATCTAAGATGTCTCAATGAAGGCTTGTGATTAGTCCATGCCTCAATAGAGGATTTATCAATAAGAGTTGATTTAGGACACATATTAATCAAGCAACAAGAAATGGAAACAAATTTATCACAAAACCTTTGTTCTAGACCAACACCACTCAACATACTCGTAGCCTTCTCCATTAGCATGCTATTTATTCTTTTTGCAACTCCATTATTTTGGGAAGAATACAGAGTTATCTTTTTTGTTCATAATTCCATAATATTTGTAGAATCTATCAAAATAATTAGAGAAAAATTTATTGCCATTATGTCATCAAACATTTTATTTTATCTTTAGATGTAATTTCTTTAAATTTTTTAAATTGACTGAAAACTTCATATTCTCTTTAAAAAATATACTCATGTTCTTCTACTATAATCATCAATAAATAAGATATAGTATGTGTATTTTTCAATGGAAGAAACATCTACAAGATGAGACACGTCAAAATGAATATGATCGAATATGCCACAAGATATAATGAGAACTCAAGTAAAACTAAACATGGTTTTTTTCATAAATATAATTCTCTCAAAAATAAAAAATCAAGATTATAATTATAAGACCTTCAACAATATTCTGATGTCATATAGTGTAGCGTCCTAAATTGTACTCCATAATGTGATGTCATTGTATATAGTGTAGCGTCCTAAATTGTATATGAGAACTCAAGTATTATATATAGTGTAGCATCCTAAATTGTACTCCATAACATGATGTCATTTCTTTCATAGAGTTATCCTTCATGCAAGTACATGTGCATTCCTTGGTTAGGACCTATTCTTTGTTTGAAAGGGTATGTCTCTTATGAATAATCTCTCTTTGGAAGTTGTGTAATTCTTCTTATTGTCCTTACACTTGGGGGTGAAATAATTTATCTCTCTTTTCATTTCTAAGGATCTACCTTTTGTTTGTTGAGTGGTGTTTGCTTATGATTTTATGTCATTCCTTGTGTGAAGTTGTTGTTTGCTGAAGGATTCTCTCATATGCAAGAGGTGTATGTCCTTGTCTACAACCTATTTTTCACTTAGCAATGTAAATCTATCATAAACATACCCCTCACATTGGATCAAAAGTGTGCCATCCTTAATCAAGAATCTCTTTCACCTAGCAATAGGAGGAAGGTATGAATTCTTGTTCTCCTTCCTTTATTTTGGTAAGAAGAATTTGTTATGTTTTTTTAAGAAACTCCTCTTGGAGGTAGATGCCTTTTGAGCAAACATCTCTTCTCCTCCAAGGATCATCTTTACACTTGTTGCAATATATCTCTTTTTCAGCTATATTATCCTATCTTGAAGAGTATTGCCTCTTTAGCTTGGATTTTATGGCATTTTTGCCTAAAGGATATCTCCTTAGTGTTGAAAGTTAGTGTAAAGCGGAAAATCGCAATCGAACCCTAGTTGCTCTCCCCTCTTCCAACTCCGAGGAGAGAGAAGGGGGATTCACTAGGGTTGATGGTTTTCACTTAGGGGAGAGACTTTACATTCAAAAGAGGGGTTGAAACCCACAAGATCCAATCCCATGCAATGCAAGATTGGATGCTAAATGAGTTTCAAGGGTTATGACAGCAAGGCTACCCTCTTTTGTAAAGAATGTGCATAGAGGAATTAAGCTAGGAATGCATAGAAAGTGAGAAAGATTCGCTTATAAACTGAGATAGGGATACAGTATGAAGCTGCGGACCTGGAATTAGCAGTAAAATGTCAATACGGCGCTGTCCTGCAAATTTGAGCAAAATTTGTCGGGACGATGGCGCCCGGCGTCACGGTCCTCCGAAAAATCCGCGAAACGAAGGGGGATCTGTTCGTCTCTGCACAAGGATTCCAGATCTTCAATTTTAGCCGCGTACCTGCAACCTACACACAGAAAAGCGAAGATGATTGGGGGGTTAGGGATTAGGGGTTTGCCTTTAGGTCAAACCCCGGTTTTGGAATTAACCAAGAAATGAGCAAGAGCTATAAATGTAAATGACTGTAAAACAAGTAATAATACCTTGTTCTAAGGATGTTTGTATCCTTATGTGCGAAGGTATAGATGTTGTATGTTGTTGTAGTATGTTGTAAGTGATCTCCTCTTCAATGGTTGAATCCTTGTCTTGAATGCAACACTTAGCCTTGAATGGAGACTTGGAATGAATGCTTGAATGTTTGAATGCTTGAATGCTTGAGTATAGTTTTCACGCTTTGTACACATATCCTCCCCATCATGCCAAATGAGAGAGAAAAATGTAGTTTATATACTTGTCATTTAGGGCTGATAGACTGATTTTCCCGACCTTAGGCCGACCAGGGAATGATAATTTCCAAATTGCAAACAAAAAGACCCGAGACCCCTTAGGAGACCGGGCCCAAAATAGGACCCAGGGACCAGGGCGCTGGGCACCATGGTCCTGGGGACCAGGGCGCTTGGGCGCCCTAGTCCTGAAGGACCAGGGTGCTAGGCGCTCTGGTCCCACCTCCCGGGACAGCAAGGTGCAAAGGAGGTTCAGGCCAGGGTGCAAGAAAATGCAGTTTTCAGTGTCATAATCAGGTTTCGGGGTCTCCATTCAGGTTGCGTGTTGCGTCGCCATCGTGAACACCGAAATGCAATCGAAATTGCAAGTGTCACAATTTTAGGACGCTACAGTTAGGTATTCTTTTCTCTAAATGCTTCCTTAAGACATCAACATAGGACTATGTTGACATCTTAAGGGTGGGTACCCATATCACACCCTTTGTACCATATTGTACCATATCTTTGCATGTCTTAAATGGGGTGTTCATCCTCAAAATTAGAGGAAACAAACTTTTAGAGTGAGAGACTTCACGCTCGAAACCAGACGTAGCATTGATATATGTCTTAAGTGGGGTTATACATCACCGAAACTAGAGGAAACAAACTCTTACATAGGATGTCCTTAAAACCAAGCATGTATCTATCTCGATCGAGGTTACATATTCTTGAAACTAGAGGAATCTCTCAAAGCGAGATGTTCCCGAAGCCAAACATTCACCTCTTGCCATTTACATAGTCGCCTCTTGGCATTTGCATTTACATTACATGTCTTAAACATGTTGATGCACACTTCAAACCTGAGGAAACATACTCTTATATGGGGTTCTATATACTTGAAACCAGACATCACTTGCACACATGCACGAAGATTAGTGGAACTAGCAGAACATGGATAGATTATTTCTACTCTCCTCCTTAACATGGATCACCTAGAAAAACACATCTAGGGGCAATTATCCATGTCCTTTATCATCATTCTTCTCATGGATCACATAGAAAAACTCATCTAGTGTGTATCCATGTTTTCTCTTTCCTTCTTCTCATGAAATCATATCTTTTCTATTGATGGTTCATGGATGATGTGTGCTTTTGTCTTTTATGTGATCTCTTGTGTTCATAAGATGGCATTTTTCAAGAATGATATTAGTGGTTGAGACATTTTGATATCAAGGTCTCTTTAGCTAGTTGACTTGAGGTCTTTTTTTGTCTTTAGTTTTTGTGTTGTGTGTCTTTTGTCTTTTGCTTTCATTTTGTCCTTTGCATTTTTTTGTCTTTTTTCCTTTTTGGTTTTCCTAACTTGTTTTGTGTGCCCTTACATATGTTTGAGTGAGTTAAGATCCTAAGATTTGGAGCTTAGTTCCTCAAAATTAGTGATGTCTTATACTCCTTGTGATTTTTCTCCTCCTCTTCTCCATCTCTCTTTCGTTTACTTTATCGTGAGTATTTGCATAGGCTCATACTCCCGCTAAAGTGGGGGCTAAATGTAGCATCCTAAATTGTACTCCTGTACAATTTAGTCCACATTTGGGGCCCTCGCCTTAGTTTTTATACCCTAATTCTTAATTAAGACCTAATTATTCTTACATCATGCAAATATGGTCTTATTTCCACTTCATACACCACATGACCCTTTAGTTTCGCCCCTAAAATGGGATAGGACCAGAGCATGATGCCTTTGTCCTCATTGGGACCATGGTGCCACGCCTTGTTCCTCCCTATTTGGCCCCCCCTTTGAACCCCTTTAGAATTTCAAAATTTGAGTGGGAAACCTAGCCTCGTGTCAACCTATGTTTGAAAATTCATGTTTTCTGATGAGCAAGTATATAAGGAGAATTCCCCCTCTCATTTCGATATGTATGAATACAAGAAGATAATAGGATAATCATGAGGTATCAAGCATTGAAGTATTCGTCAAGCATTTCTAGAGGTCTTCAAGGCTGTATATTCTCCATTCATCAATTGTGGAGAAACATTACATCTTTCATATGAAAGCATGTGTGTGTGTTTAGGGTTTTATTATGTTCACACCATTTCATACAACACATGTGATTACGTTCAAGAAGAAAAGAATCATTATCAGTCATTACAAATCTAAGGTATATCCTTCCATTATTTATTTCAGTATTTGCAATATTTCATTCAAGGTTAATTCCTAAACCAGGGTTTGACTGAGGCAAACCTCTATTCCCAACCTATATCCCCTTCTTTATGTGTGTAGGAAATAGGTATAGAGCTGCAATCTTTAGAATAAGCATTTTTACAGTGATGACTCGATCCCTAATTGGATTGCGAAAAGTTCGGAGGACCAGGGTGACAGACACCATGGTCTCGACATTTTAGGAGCTCTTTCAGGGATCAGATTCGAGTCTGCTTATATTTTTTTATTCAAGTGTGTGGCTCAATCCAACAACTATAGCTCATTGTTTTTATATTTTCATTCTCATTTCCAGTACTTTACCCTAATTTTAACAATTCAACTCACAAAAGAGGGTAATCTGATCAGTATTTTCAGTCCTTATCCTTGATGGTTTTTGAATAAATCTATTGGATTCAAACCCTCTTTTGAATGTAAAGGTCCCCAAGTAAAAAATAGCGGTTTTCATCCTTTTATGGTGGAAACCTTAATTTTTCACTTATTACATATAGATAACTTTGATTAACCATGTCTCAAGTTACATAAGATAAAATATTATGTATAGATAACTTTGATTAAAAGAATAAAGAGAACCCTTAGATACCTAGAAGCCATGACCATTTGTTGAAGGTGAAATCCATACCTCTCTCAATGAAATGGCCATAGAATTACTTTTAAAAAAGTACTATTATGTTATTTAGAGGATCCGCTTAATACTGAGAGGGGGGGTGAATCAATATTAACAACAAACTGAAATCTTAAACCAAATTGATCAATTCTTCACCAAAATAGATCATAACTAGTATCGGTAGCCACTAAAATCTTAAACCAAACTAATCAGTTATTTACCAAACTGTTCATTTAAGTGTTCCATATCATGGATGCAATAGAAAGATATCAACTTAACACGAAAACAAATCAATCACCATATGAACACTAGGATTTTCACGTGAAATCCCAAATGGGAAAAACCATGGTGGGAATTAGTACCCAAAAGATCATGCACTCTTTCGGAATGTGCCCTATTAGGTGCCTAGCCCGGTTAGGAGCAGACTCTGTTAGGAGTCACCCAGTCAAGGGATTTACAATATGAGCTTTGTTAGGAGCTTTGCCCTATTAGAAGCAACCTCATAGGAGGATATAAACTCAAGTTGTTGAGCTACCCAGTTAAGGGATTTACATGAACAAGGTCTGTTAGGACCTGCCCGGTTAAGGGATTTTGAACCTGCTGTAATTGTTAGGGAACAACAGATGAATGATCTATAAATAGCACTTCCTGCTTGCTTGTTCAAATCCACTTCATCTCTAATATGCTTCACTCTTGCAGACACATACCTCTGGTTCGGCTACACACTCTTTTCTTAGATTAGCGACACAATAAACTTCATCAAAACTGACCTAAATATGCTTTAAATATTTGTCAGTTACAAAACCCTAGATACATCAAGATTCAAATGAATTTACATCATATATCATCACAGATCATTACAAATCATCATACAAATTATTACAACAAATATCAAGACAATTTCAACCATTGAATAATCATAACATAACACCGTACATCGGTCTGATAAGCAGTCAAACCATTAAAACATTCTTCTATGCTCTTCGTTGTTCCCAAGAAATTCCATCCTTAATCGTGCCAAAATAGTATTTTAATTTCTCACATGGGTTGTGACATGTCACCATCAAGTTATGAACATAATGAAATTAACCGCCAAACCATAAAGCGTCATCGGTTAAGAGATCTTGTTACCGGTTCTAAAACCCTACTAAAAATATAATAGTAAATCACAAACATGACTTTCGGTTATCAAAACATGATGTGGTTCTGGTCATAGACTCATTACAATGGTATAAACACATGTTTCAAACTGCAACACCTAATTCCTCATCAATCTTCAGAACCAATTGCTTAAGTATAACATTGTTTCATGTTTATCGGTTAAAGTTCTATTTGCTAGGTTTTTTGTCAAATGTACAGTTCATCTCACTAACTCAATCCATTACCAGTTAGGTTACACCAGTAAACCTAGATGACAAAGTAATCAAGAATAAACAATTTCTATAGTTGCCATCAATGAGAACACAAATAACTGATCACCAAGTCACCAACCAATATCTCAATCTATATAGGTCATACATCACCATGCCATCATTCTCCTTATCATATCAACTATATCATCACCAACAGTCCTTCAATATATCATCACCATCAATCCTTATATCGATATGTCAACATCATCATCAGTTATGCCAATCATGCCAACATATTACAAACAATAGTGTCTGCATCTAGATTATATAATGTGACAAATTTGACACCTCCAACAATCACCATAGGATATCTAACCATCTTGCATCCTAAATTTCAAAATACTACCTGATGCCCTGCAAAATGGCACAAGGTTAGCGAATGATAAACAACACCAAAGACACGAAACTGTTAGTGTTAGTCAATCAAAAACTAATCTAAAAAGGCATACCAAAAGAGACACAAAGAGACATGCTAATATATCTAATAAGTAAAACAAAGATCATGAGACATCTCCAACTGCCTCTTAGCATGGCCTTAGCTTCTTCTCCCTTGTTCCTCTCCTCTCCAAGTTCCAAAATAGTGTAGCTCTCAGCAGCTTTTTGCACTATGGATGCTTATGGAGGATTGAGATTTGTAGTATAGCTCCAAATATGAAATAAAAAGCTATTTTTATGCTAAAATGATATATTTTAACCAAAAAGACAAGATTTAGTTATGCTATGCGAAATGCTCTCTAAAATGTCTATAGTCTAAATGCTTACAAGTTTTCAGGATCTGGATTATGAAGGAATGGGCTCTGTTTATAGGAAAAATGGAGCAATGGATGGCCAGGATTGAAAGGTTTAATCAAGGGTCAAGCTTGAAAGTTGGGGATCCATGTGCACAATTGGCACCAATAAAATAGTGACAAGTGTCAACACAGGATTGGGTTGAGAGAAGAGGTTGGAGGCATTAAAGGCCTGAGAAGACCTCATGGTTATCTAAAGACTAAGGGTCAAGCCTAAATTAGGATTACCCACTGGATTAGGAGTTAATCCAAGGATAAACCTTTGTGCAAATGATTAAGAGATAATCATGGTCAAAGCATTAAAGGCTTGATGAGACCCTTGGGTTGGGTAGAGGTTGAGTCAAAACAAATGTTTTAACCATGTGGGAGGGTTTGGGTTAACCATTAATGGTTATTGGAGACTTTGTGGATTAAGTGGTTGAAAGTTGGAAGCCTTTAATGGCTATCAAAGACTTTGAGGATTTAAGTGGTTGAAGGTTGGAAGCCTTTAATGGTTATCAAAGACTTTTAGGCTCTGAGAAGTGACTTCCCTTTGCTTAGGAATGTGACAATATTTAGGGGATGGATTAGGCTAATTAGGAAAGGGTTAGAAGAATCTAGAAGGGGATTAGATTTTGCAAGTGGATTTGGTGGGTGAGGGAAAATAGGATTTTATTTAAAATAAAAATTCATTTATTTCAATAAATGTGTGCAAGTTGCATTTGTAAGAAAATGCAAGTGGGGTGGGGATAATGATTTAAATAAATGTTTTATTTAATTTATTTAAAAGAGGAAAAGGGGATTTAATTAAATAAATTGATTTTATTTATTTAATTGATTTGAATTGGATTTAATGAATTAATTAAAATAAATTGAATAATTTATTTAATTAATAGAAGAATGTTTGGGGATGAATTAATTAAATATTAATTTAATTAACTGGTGGCTAGTGGATTTTTAATCAAATAAATACGAAATATTCATTTAATTAAAATGGACAGATTTATGTGACTACACTACCTACACACCTACATCTATTAGTTTTCTCATAGATAGTAAATTTTGTGCTAGTCCAAGGATATACAATACATAAATTATCCTTTTTATTCTACCATCCAAAATTTTGATTCTAACTCTATCATAACCAATAATATTTAAACAAGAATCATCACCCAAGTGCACCTTACCTTCATCAAATTATTCATATTTAGAAAACCAATATCTATTAGAGGACATATGGAAATATTCACTTGAGTTATTTGATCATGCACTATTACCTACATGACTAGAAAATGTTACAATGAAAAAAGCACCATCTTCCTTCTTGAACTCAAAATTAGAAAACAAATCTTTTCTTTTTCTTTTATTCTTTACACTCCTTACAGAAGTGTCACAATTCTTGCAAATAACTTTGCTCTTTCTAAGAGATTTGGATCTCCCATTGGACTTGGGTTTGTCACATTTTTTTCTTTTTTCTTTTTTCCTTAGGTCTTCTATGAACATTGAGGACATCCTTAGCATTGATGGATAGCTTTCTCCTCATTAAATTAAAAAGTAAAGAACACACCACATATTCAATCTACAAGATAATAGAGTTACTCCGAATAGCCAAAATAAGAGAATTTTACGAATCAACAAAAGAAAAAAAGATCTGGCATTTCTCCTTCTCATCCATTTTGACACTAATACATGCCAATTCAACCACAAACATATTTAACTCTTCTAGGTGGCTTGTAATTCATCCAACCTCTTCAACTCTCAAGGAATACAATTTCTTTCACAAAAAAATCTTATTCACTAAAGATTTGGATTGATACATCTCACCAAGTTTCTTCTATTATTTTGATGTGGTCTCTTCATGAAAATGCATTAAAATAGAGTATTTCAAACACAAAATTATTAGATCCTTGGCTTTGTGGTCCATAACATCACATTAGGTAGGCATATTAGGATTTGTAGACCTTAAAAAATTCTCATCAACAAAATTCCACAGATCTCAATCTATATATAGATCCTCCATATTCATCTTCTACATCTCAAAATTGTTTCCAAAACATTTCTCCACTTCTATTCTCCTTGATGAACCTAAATCTAAAAATTATTGTAACAAGATCAGAAAGTATCTTACATACAAACTCTCACTCAAACTATATTAGTTTAAATAATGCAACCCATAATTGAAACCAAATTTGATCATGCTCTAATACCACTTGTAATGAATTTAAGGTAGTGGGATAACTTCCTACACTAATCTTGAGAGGAGACCAATGCCAACAAAAAAAAAAAAGATATTTATAAAGTTACAAAAATTAAATAAAAATAAACATAAATACCATTCATACCATAACATAGTGATTTACATAGGAAAAATCCTTTTGATAGAAAAATCCTACACTCCAAAAGCTTCTCAATATATTATTTAGAAATCAACAAAAAATACAATATACATTCAAAGCAAGGTTCTTAGAGGAGTATCACTAACTAAATATATAAATGTACAATACAACTATCAAAATCTTAGAATACATCACAATGCATAGCTCCAATACAATTCTCCCATAAAATAGGGATTCCTTCTAGGGTAAGAAAAACCAACATAATATTACCCTTGAACCCATGATGAAGCGCATGACCCCAAAATCTTGCAATGGGGAACCCCCCATTGCAATTCCATGTGCTCAACTATAAACAACAAAATTATGTAATTACATGGTTGAGATACATTTTTCCTAATAGCTCTTTGAGAAGTAATGGACATATTTCTTATAGATTCTAGAAAATATCAGAGAATTTTTTATAACTGGGCTCTTGGTGACCACTTTCCTTAACACAGAAATTATCATACTTTATGTATGTTATAAATGTTCTAACTTTTTAAATGATTTAATCCTTAAGGTGCTTGAGTTTGTCTCCTATTAAGATTTATTTTAAGCCTAAAAATCTTATTATCTTAGTGGCAAATGAACAGGAAACATAATATTGTTCTCTTCTACACTTTAGGTTCTCCTAAACCTAGGGGATAGCCCTTATTTCAATATCTCAAGTTATAGCCCTTATGTGTAGAGATATTGAATAAAGAAAAAATGTTCTCACATATTTCACTATGATCTATAAGATTATTACAAGATTAAATAGATCTATAAACTCAAATAACTAAAAGAAATAAAAAATTGAAATGATTTTATATTTTACAATTTTGGGTTTTAACTTTGGACCAAAAATACCCTTGATTGGTGCCTATCCTAGGACCACAAAGTTAAATTATTTCACACAAGTGTCTCTTTCTAACATCTAAAATTCAAATTCAGAGGTTTTCAAGGTACCACTACTTTATTATGACACATCCAAGATAGGCTAATATATGAAACTCTTCTTAACAATCCTTCAATACAAGACACAATCCTCAATATCTTATTTTAAGCATTTTTAATCTACTACTTGAATAGGAGCAATGAAAGATATACAATATAGAAAATGTATATAGACAAACTGAAAAACCCCTAACTTCTTTATTTAAAAGGAAAGCACATCAATTCAAGGAGATAATTGTTGAGAAGACACACAAAACTGTTTTTCATATTATTACAATCTAAACTGAAAACATGTCATATATGGGATTTAACTTACATGTAAAATATAGAATTCCTTAAATCTTATTGACCTATGACATTAGGGTTTTTCAAAGTCTTAACATCATCCCTTTTATTCAATTTCCTAGATGTTTGTAGCTATTTTCAAATCACCCCTTAAATACTATTGGGTTTTGTCTCTAAGTTCATATCCTACCTTTGCATAATATGCATTAAAATACAAGAACATACACATTTATTCATTTGGCCTGATATATAAAGGAATTTTATTGAATAATATGGTAAATATAGCATTGAAATCAGTTACTGATTCATTGATTTATTTGATCTTTTGACAATGTTATTGAATTCATTGATGACAAATCTAGGGTCAATCTTATCACCATATTATTCTTTGAATATTATTTTGAATTCATAATAGAAATTTATGCTTGCATCAAGTAGATTCATATATCAACCCCTAGCTTCATCAATTAGAGATTACATAAATAATTTTATAATTGCATATTCATCCTCACTTTCAAGATCATTCATAAGATTTAAAATGGTTTTCCAATTATCTTCACCTGGAAAATTTAATTAATGCAACCCTAATATCATTTAATTTTGGATTTGGATATCCAAGGATTCTAGTGAAACATATTTGTCTATATATTTCAAGGTGTAGAGGTCTTCTGACTAAAACATTTCCCATTTCTTGGTTACCTTGGACATTTCTTTGAGCATTTTGTTGATATTAAATATTATGTTGCGGACTTCCTTGAAGATTTTGATTAGCAGTAAGGTTTGCACTTTCCTATGGATTATGTATATTCTGAACACCTTGTACTATTTGAGAGATATGTTGATACTGATGACCTAAACCCCCAATATTTAGGTTGTGTTGGGTAAGTTGTGGTGGCTGTGAATATAGGGATACTAGTAGAGACATTGTGTGAATACGATGTAGAGGCACCTTGATAGGAGGATTTTAATGAAACAATTTTTATTCCCATGTCATCTCTTATCCTCATTAGATCCAATATTTCTAACTCAACCTTTAAATATTTTACTTCTTGTAGCAACTCTTCCTTATTTTGCATATGTATCCTAGATGATGAGGCCTTATGAGAACTTTGAACATTTTCTACATTATTTGTTAGATTGACTAAATTATTTACTAATTCCACATAAACTAGTTGTGAAAATAGGTTTGCATGTGGGTTGTTATTATGAAAATTAAATTGATCCTTTTGTCTTTTTCTTCTTGATTTACATGAGCTTCTTGAATCTTGGCCTCCTCAAAGGTGAGAGGATGTGTCTTATATCTACCTTCTTAAGATGGGATAGTTCTATTATTTTTATTATTAGATGAAAAAAGGTCATCATTTCCAAGAGGAGATTTTCCTACCCCTTTAGCTCTCTATTGTTGATTAATATCAAGACCAAAAGTCTTAGAAATATTTAAATATCTTATCCCATCCATGTTAGGGAAATGCGATCAAACTAGTTAGGCGATACTCAAATTTTGCACCTTATGATTTCAAAATCATAGTCTAGTTTAATGAAAAAAATTGCAATGATTAGGTTTTTCACTTTTGTCCCTAGTATAATCACCAATTTGTTGGTCTTTCCAACTGATTGCCTGATTATATCTATAAAGTAGCTATATTTATTGTTCAAGACTCTCATATTAGTAGCTAACAAATATGAGACAAACTATTGTTCTCTACACTTTAGGTTTTACTAGACCTAGGGCTATCCCTTATTTCAATATCTTAAATTATAACCCTTATGTGTCGAGATATTGACTAAAGAGTAAATGTTCTCACAAATTTTACTAAAATCTATATGATTATTACAAGATTAGCTAGATCTTTAATAAGTATTAATTATGGTACCTTGAGAATATTGTAGACAACAAATATGCCACTAGTAATAAATAATACTTTGTTAATGTTTTGTTAACAATGACAGTGTAATTAGTTCTCAAGAGTTGTGTCGGTTGTTGATGATTGACAGTCTTAACCAATCATGTGGTACTATTTATAGTGTTGTTGCATCAGGAGCAAGGAGATAGTGATGATGTACAAATATTACACCTATGAATAAATGAATATCATTTTTGGCCATATCATTTGTTGAATATCTTTTTCTATCAATATTTGTTATGCTCTGTGTTTTGGTGTTCCTATAAGTTAAAGTTATTCCATTTAGGAGTAAACATTTTGGCATCATTGTTGATACGAACTTGGAGAGCAGTATGATGGTAGGCGGTATTGTTGTGTAATGGGAAGACTATTCAAACAACAAGTATGTGTATGGAAGTGACAATGAAGAAGTGGTAACACAAGAAGAAGCATGGGAAGATCAATTGATGGAAGACTTGGTAGTGTATATGGTGAAAAGTGATGATGATAAACTATTGTAAAACCATAAAGATCCAACCACAAACAATCTAGGTCCTATAATAAAATATTCACCAATACCAATAGAGATACCTAAGATCATGTAAATCAACAAAATAAAACAATATTACCATTCACATGTCAAGTAGGGTTTCAATCTCCATTGATCATGTTTGATATATTTGCTCTCAGATTTTATGTGTGCACAAGAGCTCAACAAAGAACGGGTCATGGTTGATAGTTTGATCGCAAGAAGGCTTGATTGATGCAATCATTAAGGTTGATAATGAAGGAGAGTATCCTCTTATATAGAAGACACTTTAGGAAATGGAGGGATAAGATTAAAAGGTGAAGAGGATAGATGGTCGGCTAGGATTAAAGGGTAGGTAGAGGAAATAATTAAATGATAAAGGGGGTAGGTAAGAGAAGAATTAAGAGATGAATGACATGTGTCATGGGTAGAAAAGGCTAATGAATTAATCAAATAAATAAAGATTTATTTAATTAATAGAGGAAGTTAGATCAATTAAATAAATAAAATATTTATTTAATTTAGGAGAAGGACAATTTAAATAAATAAAAGTATTTATTTAAATGAGGAAAGGCTTAGAAGAGGATTAAAGAATTAATTAAATAAATAAAGATTTATTTAATTAATAGAAGACTTAGGATAAAATAATTAAATAAATAAAAATATTTATTTAATTAGACAGGACAATTTTAGGTGTCTATATTTTGCCCCTCTTTGAGACAATTCAGCTTGTTGCGTTGGCTCAAAGAAGATAAGATAAACTGATACAAACTTTACTCATGAAGGGAATGATATGCCCCCTCAAGATATTGGATGAAAATGTTTCAAAAGATAGCAGACAATATCTCGATAAGAAAGAAAGGCTAGAAAGGACTGACAAGATAGGGTGACAAGGTCACGCAGTAAAAAGACTGACTCAAGAGGAATCAACATAATCGTGTCTATGTCTTAAAAGGCCAAAATTGATAGTTTTGTGATGAAAATATGCTATCGATTGGATAAGATGCTGAGAGGATTCACTCAAACAGGTACCCTAGGAAAGACAAACTGAAAGCAAGGCTAGAATTGACAATTTTGTGATAAACATACATTGCCAATTGGATAAGCTATTGAGAGGATTCACTCAACAGGTGCCCTAAACAAGTAGGTTTGCTAAATTGAATATAGGATAAATTGTCGAATAGATAAAATCTGATGAGTTCTCTATCAAGATAGGATATAGTGCAATGTGATATAAACATATACACTAGGATGCAGCGCCATGTGATAGACATAAGCACTAGGATAGTGCCTCATGAGAAACATCATGTGATGGACATAGGTACCACTAGGCTAGGCTAGGATAAGATAAGTATCACTATGTGATGAACATGAGTACCACTAGGATTGACATGATTTATTTTATTGGATGCAAGATTACTTACCCCAGATTGAGTCTAGAGAGCGATTCCCTGTGACACAATGGTTACAAACAAATTTGACTGTTGAGGACCATGTCGTGATCAAGGTGATAGGATTGAGACACATTATGTATATGCCTGAGATTTGGAAAAACACAAAACTGTTAATTGCTTTGGTGAAAAGAGATGGTCCTGTAGGGTCTGTAGGAGGGGACAAACGAGATGATCCAGAGCTTGGTCCTTCAAGAGCTCAAATTCCTTCAAGGCCAGATGGCTCTGAGGGAGGTTCTTCATCATATCTCTCTTGCATCCCATTTTGTAGCCATATGAGATTTTGACATCATTGTATCATGACACTTTATTATTTTGATATATATATGAGATGACTCATCCTTGCGGCAGCTATATGCATGTGTTCCTATGTGTTCTATATGATTTATGATGATTTTATGATGCTTATGATATGGATGCAAATATGAAGCAGTCATTGGTTAGGAGGGACCTCAAACAGATCAATCTGGACTAGTCAGCAAGAGTAAACACAATGAAAACACAAAGGTATGGTGGAGGAAATGCAGAACGGATTGTTTTATTTTATGAAAACTGATTACAACCAACCGGTAACAACTGGGTTACAAAAACTGGCTCACAGGCCTGCTAAAACATGTGCAAGGTACAAAATAGGTAACAACCAGGACCTTCAATCTTAAGATCTATCTTATACACTCAGTCTATCTATCAAAACTCGAAGAACAAGACCTAACATGTAAAACCAACAAGGCTAGCCTCCGCCAAGAGATTCTTCTGGAAAATCCAAAGGATGAAGTGTAGATCATGGGAAAAGGTCGGCCATGCGCCAAGAAACATTGGAATTAATGCTTAGAGCTGTAGGTCCCAGAGACAACTGAGAGGGGGGGGGGTGAATCAGTTGTCTAATAAATTCAAACCAATCTTATTAACCAACTTTATGCTTAATACCGGTAAGATAGTTAGGTATGCCGGTAAACAGTGTTAACAGAAAATTGCTATACCGGTAAGAATTAATGCATGAAACATAAGCTCAAAGTCATCCACAACACATGACACCAATATTTGTACATGGAAACCCTGTAAGGGGAAAAACCACTGTGGGAAACCTTACTCACAATCAGATGATACTACTACAGATAGTAAGTGTACAAAGAGGGGTCTGCACATGCAGAAAGGCCAATAGCCTAGAGCTCACTGCTCAATCACAAATGGGATTCACACTGACTACAATTGGATGGTTAAATCCAATGAGAATGTACTGCACAAAATAGCATCTTCATATGCTGGATTCAGTATCGATGTAATGCTAATATGCTTCTACAAAAACCTAACTTCACCTTCAAATGATGTCTTCGTGTATATTACTGCTTAATCTCACATATACCCTTCCTTAAATCTTTTTCGCATTCCACACTTGATCTTACAAATAAGATCTTACATTTATACCATACCCTAAGACCAATTTTAGTAGGTCGGCTCTACAAGATATTACAATAAAAACATTTTACAAACAATACAATATCCGATGCAATAACCGATTTGAACATGTTGGCTTAATGCATTTACAACAATAATAAATCATCTCCATAGCGTGCCATGCTGATCTGGAAAAGATAAACCTGTCGGTGTAACCCTAGATAACCTGGACCTATTTGTCAGTAAAAGAAAATATGCAAATAAGAATATACCAATGATTATTACTTCAAAGTAAAGTGTCCACATGATGTCTTCGACATTACCAAGTGTCTTCCATGTCAATGCCGGTACCGGTGAACATTATATCCTGCCGGTTAACCATATACCGGTGACTGTTTGCACAGTTTACTGTTTGCCGGTGAATGATGCTGGATCTCCAAAGTAGGTGTATTTAGCAGGTGTTGACATCAATGACAAAACCATACCAAAATACCAACAAGAGCTCCACAAGCTATGGAAGGGGTCCGGTAGATCACAATGCAAATAGGATCAGGCAACCGGTAATAAGAAATTGTCAACCGGTAACAGGAAACTATCATGAAAATTGATAACACTAACTTGTCGGAAAAAGATCCAAATGTTGTGCAGTTTGGGAATAAGGAAGATGATCAAGTATTCAAGTAGAATCCAACTCTACAGGATCTGGTGAGCCAAAACTGGGACACACAAAAAGAAATGTTGAAATTGCAAACAGAAAGCAAAACAAAAAGGAAAATATTTTTGGTTGATGCAAGATTTCTATGAACCAGGGATGCTCCTGCATCAAAATATGTACATGATGAGATGCAATATGTTTTTTTTATTTTCTATTTTTATATGCTTATACAAATGTGAATGTACTAAATGTAGATGGATGTATGATTATTAACATATAATTATTTATATGATGAGAATACAAATGTATATACGATATACTAATCAGTCGTGTGTGAAGGATGTAATGCAATTATGATATCTATATGTATGTATGAAATGAGGTATGCTAACATGTGATGATACAAGTGCAACCTACATGAAATGCAAATATTTTTGGTGTGTCATTATACTCAGTCTTGTGATAGCAGGCTACACGGACTCAAGGAAGGATGAAGGTCAATCACGAAAGGGAGATGGAAGATATAAGATATGGAAGTGAAAGAGATTCTTGTGATATATCATCATTGAGTTTTATTATGGAAAATAGGTTATGACAATAGAGGTATAGGTTCGACCCAGAAAGTCATTATAAATGTTTGCATGGAGATCAGACAATCACAAACAAGGAATGCCCCAGTTCACACTAGACTCATAGTGTCCTCGTATCATTAGACAATTCATAGCATTACTAAGAGACAATCCACATATATCAAAACAATAGGTGAACATATCCCATCCTAGCCTTTCTAGTCAAAGACATCCTTGAGATATAATCTCTCGTCAGAGACATATCAGAAAAGCTAAAAGACATGTCACCAAAAAGATGAAATCAAAATAAAACCAAGACTTGACACCAACACACAATGATATCTTCAATTTATTTTTGTTCCTTGATACATATGTTAACATGTTTGATTTGGTCACAATGTTGTCATCCTGATAAAGGATAGATCATGCTGAAAACCATGTTGTTGCCAAAGTCCGCTAAAAGATTTGATTTGTTGAAAGCCCACTACTGCTTGTGTCTCATCTGAAACTGACTAAATCCATGGAATTGATACTTTATTGTGAAGAAGATCAGAACTTTATTACAGATTGGTGATGCAAGTGATCTTTTATTTTGGATGGTGCACGAAAAGGAGGGAGAATAAGACAATACTCCTCAAAACATGTGATGCTCAGGGTACCACTTTCATCATTAGATTTAGGATTTTGCCCTAGTTGCAGATTGGACCTGATTTATTATGGAAGGAAAGGGGGAAAAGGGAAGGGTTTATTATGAATGTCTAACCAATCTAAGGTATATCAATAACAAGTCATGATGAGAATGGGTAAATTTATTATGGAAGCGTAGGTTGTGAGTGTGTGCAAGGTGAAAGGATGAGATTGAATCCTGAATGAGAGAGGAGCAATGTCTCTACACATGGTGTCGGTAACCCAATTTTCACCATGGTACTTGTCTAGGGCACCACCAAAGTGGTTTTCAATTTTTTTGTGTCACAAGGGGCCTATTTGCCAGGTTTTCACCAAGTAACAATTTTTCTATTTTTGTGATTTTTTTGTATTTTTTATATTTTTTGATATTTTTTTTTATAATGGGATATTCTTATAAACTATGTGTAAAATATGCGAAGGTGCATTTTGTTGATAGGATCTTCCAAAGGTTCTCCATCTAGTGCTGAGAGTTGATATGCACCTGATCCATAGACTGTTGTGATGATGTAAGGACCAATCCAATTTGATTCGAACTTGCCCTTCTTCTCTCTGTCTTGCTGATTTTTAAGATTTTGTCTGAGAACTAAGTCACCCACCTCAAATGTGTGAGGATTTAACTTATGATTGTAGCTATGTCATTCCTTTAATTAATGATATATTACTCCCTTGATTGTCTTCCTTGATGAAGGAGCTAAGGTAAAATTACTAATGTGTGGACTACGTAGGCCCATATGCGTGTCACCTAAAGACGTTTGGGCATCTCTAGCAATAAATTCCCTGAAGGAAGTTCCATTAAAGGTCCATTGATGTGATGTATTGCCAAAAGGGAATGGATGTGTGGAACAAGTGGATGAGGAATGAAGGCTTATGATTGCGAAAAAGAAGTGAAAGTGGGATAGCATGATGGAAAGTTGGGATCAACAAGTATTCTTTTTTACTTGAAATTTTAGAACTTTTGCCCCCAATTTTTTTGATATTAAGGGAGATCAACTCTTGTTCTTTTTTCTTCATAAGAGTTTTATCCTTGACTTTGATTTTTGCAGAGTCCAATAGCTTTTGATTTTTATTTAGACTAAAGAACTTTTCTTTATTTTTTACTTTTTGATTTTTCTTTTAAAAGCTTGATTTTTGATCCCCAATAAGTAAGGCCTTTTGTAATTCTTGTTGATCCAAGTGTAGAAGTGGAGTGGAAATGGAATCAATAGATGATATGGCAAGGCTATATGAGTTCTCAAGAGGTTTGGTGATATATTCAATAGATTCTTTGTTGGAACCACTCTTAGGACTATTGATATCAAGAGCTACTTGCACCACTAGAGGAGATTCACATTCAGACTTAGTAGCCACAACACTAGGTGGTTCACACCCAATTCCTTGATATCGCAAATTGTTTGTAGGTTGTTCCTGTCGATCGAATGTCTTAGGAGATAGTGGGAGTTGATCAACATGAAAGATATACTCACCACATCCCATGTCTTTAACCTTGAATTTTTCTTTAACCTCTTATTTCTTTGATGTAGAAGCTTTCAAGGATTCTGGATCCACATATGCTGATGATGGAGTTGCTTCTCTATTAATTGGAATTATCTTGGTCGCAAGTTATTATAATATATAAATGGATTAGGATCACCTTTGACTATTACTTCGACTCCATTATAAGGAAATTTGATACATTGATGATATGTTGATGGTATTGCTCTCATTTCATGTATCCATGGACATCCAAAGAGTATGTTATATGTAAGATCTAGATCAAGGACTTGACATACCACATCCTTCATAACTGGCCCAACTCTAAGAGGTCGGGTGATTGTGCCCTTGGATGGGTGCTCTTCATCATCATATGCTTTAATGGTGATTGCATGTGTAGAATTCACAGCCTTTTCAGAATATCCCAATTGCTTAATAGTATTCAATGTACAAATGTTCAAACCTTCTCCTCCATCTATCAAGACTCATTTTATTTGGTTTTTATGGTGAAAGGATTCAATATGTAGAGGTGCATTATGAGGTTGGGTTACAGATGCATCATCAGCTTTTGTGAATGTAAGGCTATGCAGAACAAAAAGGTATCCCACCATGGCTTGAAACTGGTCCACGTTTAGATCAGTGGGTATGGAAGTTTCTCTCAATACTTTGTCAAGTATATCCTTATGTCAAGGGATATGAGTAAAATCTCAAGGATGGATATGAGGGCAGGTGTTTTCCCTAGTTGATCAACAAGGTCATACTCATTCTTGGTGGATGATGAGGTTGTGGTCTTGGATGGAATGCCTTGCAAGGTGACTTTACCTTGACGGATTGTGACATTACATTCGTATGTTTCATTTTTGGAAAATGAGGAAGATGGTCTAATGCCTTTTAAAATAACTTTACTCCTTTGGGTAGAACCTTCAAGAATTTTGTCCTTTATGATGATGGTAGAAACATGATTGTACATTAAAATGTGATTGATTGTAGAATCATAATCATAGGGGTCTTGGTATAATTAGCTTGATTATCTGTAGTTTTGGCTTTTCCTTTGTCATGTTTAAGAAATGGCTCCTTGAACATCGTATGTTATTCATTGGAGGTATGACCATCCACTTCTATGTCACCTATGTCAACGAGATCCTATATGATATTTTTCAATCTGTGACAATTGCTAGTTAAATGCCCTTTGCTCTTATGATATTCACAATATTCACCATCATTTCACCAATTTGATTTTATTTTTGTCTCATATGGTGGATTATCTGGTAGTGTTATGATCTTGTTTGAAACCAATTTCTTGAATGTTATCTCAAGTGGCTTTCTCAATGGAGTGTATTTTCTTCGAGGCTTTGATGGTCTTTGAGTGTTCACTTGATTGTTTGTATTAGAAGAACTTGTACCAGGGAAAGTAATCTTAGGTTTCACAATATTTGCATTTACTACCCCATCATTGACTGTGTTCTTATTCTTGTTCCAAAAAAGGGGTTTGTCTTTCCCATTTGATTCCTCTTTGTTCTCTTTGAATTTTTTTATGACACCTTGTTCAATGAGGAATTTTTCTGTTGCAATTCCTTTCTCAATTACGTCCTTGGAGGTAGAAAAACAAGATTTTCTTAGCTCATATCCAATATCCTTATTGACATTTCGAGTGAACATTTCTACCATTTGTTTTTGTGGGATATCACAAGAGCATCAACTAGCAAGACCTCTCCATCGCTGTAAAAATGAAGAGAAAGATTCCCCATTTTTCTACTTAGTATTGTACAAGGTAGCTACTGACACATTTATTTCAATGTTGTATGAGAAGTGTTGTATAAAATCCTCTTCTAGATCACTCCATGACTTAATTCTAGGTGGAAGTTGGGAGAACCAGTCCATTGCTTGTTCACCTAAGCTTTGTGGAAACAATCTCATCAAATATGTTTCTTCTCCTGCTACCTCAATGCAAGCTGTGAAAAATTGTCTTATGTGTGCCTCAGGATCCTCTTTTCCTTTGTACTTATCAAATTTTGGTGTCACAAAATGTGGAGGGAATGGAGGCATTGGAATGCTTCTATAAAATGGGTAAGGACATATATATTTCATTGTGTACTGTTGCTTTGGTGTATTCATGTTAGCCATTTGCTTTTGTAGATCCTTGATTTGTTGTTGCAAGTCATTCTTGGGTGGTGTGTTTTCTCTTTGAGCTAGTCCCATGCCTAAGCCACCTAGCAGAGGAGGAGGGATATAATTCATATATGGATGGTATTAATTATAGATGTGTTCATATGGAGGGACATAGTTATATCTTGCATATGGACCACTTGGTATTTTGTTGTAATGAGGAGCACTAAGTCTAGGTCAATACATGTCATGATTGTAAGGATAGGAGGTATCAGAAGAGTGATCTTGAGTATTGCCCCCAAATCTGACACGGGGTCTACTCATGTCATGATTTTGAATATTCGCTTGAGTGTAATTGTATGCATTCATATGATCTTGGGTATCATCATGAGCATGTGTGGTGGTAGTTATTCTCCATGGGAAAGGATGACTGTGGGGTAGTTCATGAGAGTTCCTAGTAAAATTGGCATGAGAATGAGTGTATGTGTTTGGATTTTTTAGGTTTTTGAAATAGGGAGGAAGATGACTCAAGCATGAGACGCTCTCTCCTATTACCATCATTATTGGGCATCCTAAGCCTTTTATTAGCTAGATTTGCTTGATTTAGATCATCCTCCAAAATTTGTGACATATCAAAATCATGGGGTAATCTTGTTCCACTTTGTGCCATAACTTGTAGGAAATATTGTCTATCCCTCTTCATAATTTCTTGAACCAATTTATTAAAATGGGGATCCATGATAGTTTCCTGAACTTCTGTAGAATCTACAGATACATTGTTATTGTCATTGTCATTATCATTTCTGTTGTTGTTCTCATTATTGTCATTGTCATGGTCTAGTATATTACTGTGATTGTCAATTGGATTGTAAAATTCATCTCCATCAAACTCATAATTACTCATGTTTAAAGACCTTAAAGCTTCTTTGACTTCCCTTCTAGACCTTTGTGAATGGGTTTCAACCATGGACTAAAGTCTTGACCAAAATCAAAGGTAGTATGAAAATGCAAAGACTATGGAAGACTAAGAGGTGTATGAAGTGTAGATGAATCTAGGGTAAACTTGCAATGTGCAAGAGTGTAATACCAAAGTATGTATGTTTTTAGAGTAACGTGTGGCTTCCAAAGAGATGATGGATCTCTTGATGAGGTAAATTGACCTTGACTCGAGAAGACCAAATGAGACCCTAAGATGATAGATCTTGATACGGGAATCACCTAATGTTGTGTTGTAGTATGTTTGCAAAGTTTGATGAGGACAAGCAATGTAACCTTTTGACTCAATTTTGGAAAATATGTATGAGGGCAATGCAAGTGAAGGAAAATGATTGACTTGTGTGACCAAGACATGTTGACTGAAGAATGAAGCCCTATAGGAAGCAACCTTAGAAGCTCTTTAAATCTGAAAACTTAAGTCCATTTTGTTCTTGATAATTTTTTGTAATTTCTTAGTTCTAAACACAAGCGTAGTTTAAGTAAACCCAAACGTGATTTTGAAAATGTTTTGCAATTCTGTCCAATTGTGAAGTTGTTCAATGTGACCAAATCTCGATGTTTTGACTTTTAGTGACAAGAAAACACAACAAACAATGAAGACACAATGTCTGAAGGTGTTTGTCTAATTTAAAATAAAAACATGCAAGCATAAATCCTAAGGCTGGCCAGGACAATAGTTGTTGAATCTCACTTGGGGGGTTACCCCGAGCTATGCAATTTAGAGAGGATACTTAGATGCTTGACCCTACTGGCTCCACCCTCGGTACTCACTTCTTTGGGGAAGCCAAACGCCAGTCCCCACGAAAAGTCCATGTGGCAAACTTTGTATCTCTACTAAGAACTGTAAGAATGTGAGTCACTTCAGAGGTTCAAACTCCTGCGCCAACAACTAGAAGGTTTTTGGCTTCTAAAACAAAAAGGTGTCTAGTAAGGGCATCCATTTAGGTGGCTATAATCGGCAGCGTGTTAGGCTCTATTAAATGGAAGGCCTCCCAACCTATAGAGGTTGTGCTCTATAGGGTTTATGGGGAGTCATAACGTCGTTATAGCAACATGTAACACTTGTTGCTTGCAAATTTTTGTCACAAACACTTTTATTTATAGTGGCTTGAAAGAGCTTGGCTTTAGCCCATTACCACTTGGGTTATTCCCTCTCAATTGGCCTTATGGGCTACTCGGGAGGCAGGCCCTCTAAAAGGTAAAACAAAAAGAGCTTATTGCTCAAGACACAAAAGACACTTGTTAATTTTAGAAGTGTTTTGCTAGACTAAAGAAGAAAAAGAAAGCAATTTCAAAATCAAATCTTTTCCAAAGGTCCTGCACCAAACTTGTTAGTAGTTGTGAAAGAATACCCCTCCTACAAGCACACAAGTTAGGTAAATTTTTAGCAATCCCAAATGACTTTGTGAAATAGGAGCCTTCAACAATAAGTTTTTTTGACAAATCCAAAGATCTAATTTTCCACGAGTTCTTTTGCATCAAAATTTAATTCATCAAGAACAAACCACCTGTATAATTTCAAGATATTTCTAGAAATGTAAGAAAATCCAAAAAAATTGCTAATTTGCTCCCAAAATTAATTTTTTTATGAAAAATCATAAAAAAATTAAACTTGATCCAAAAAATCTGAATTTTTTACTGGACACTCCTGATACCATTTCCAACCTGTAAAATAAAATTCCTGCAAACATTTCAAACAGTTTGTGAAATATGATCAAAACATTGCAAAACCCTAATTTTTAAAGATTTGATTTTTCATGCATTATTTTGCATCAAAATTAAATTCATAAAGAACAGATCCCCTATAGAATTCTAATAAATTTCCATAAATATAAGAAAATCTGACAAATTCGCTAATTTGCTCCAAAAATCATTTTTTTATGAAAAAGCATAAAAAATACCAATATGCTTTAAAAAATCTAAATTTTGGAATAAGCACTCCTGATATTATTTCCAACCTACAAAAAAACATTTATGCGAAAATTTGAAGCTATTTGTGAGATGTGATCAAATATCTCTAAAATCTTAATCTTGTGTCCAAAACCCTAGTTGTACAAGATTATTCTCCAAATTGTTTTACAAAACAACAATATAGGGTTAGAAAAACCTGCAAAATAAACATAGATCTAACAAAAATCCATGTCCCACCAGGCATGCCAAAATGTATACAGTGAAAAGTGATGATGATAAACTATTGTAAAATCATAAAGATCCAACCAGAAACAATCTAGGTCCTACAATGAAACATTCACCAATACCAATAGAGATACCTAAGATCATGCAAATCAAAATAAAAAAATATTACCATTCACATGTCAAGTAGGGTTTCAATCTCCATTGATCTTGTTTGATATATTTTCTCTCAGATTTTATGTGTGCACAAAAGCTCAACAAAGAACGGATTGTGGTTGAAAGTTTGATCGCAAGAAGACTTGATTGACGCAATCATTAGGGTTGATAATGAAGGAGAGTATCCTATTATATAGAAGACACTTTAGGAAATGGAGGGATACGATTAAAAGGTGAAGAGGATAAATGGTCGGCTAGGATTAAAGGGTAGGTAGAGGAAATAATTAAATGATAGAGGGGGTAGGTAAGAGAAGAATTAAGAGATGAATGACATGTGTCATGGGTAGAAAAGGATAATAAATTAATTAAAGAAATAAAGATTTATTTAATTAATAGAGGAAGTGGGATCAATTAAATAAATAAAATATTTATTTAATTTAGGAAAAGGACAATTTAAATAAATAAAAGTATTTATTTAAATGAGGAAAGGCTTAGAAGAGGATTAAAGAATTAATTAAATAAATAAAGATTTATTTAATTAATAGAAGACTTAGGATAAAATAATTAAATAAATAAAAATATTTATTTAATTAGACAAGAATATTTTAGGTGTCTACAGGTAGATATTTGGGAAGTTTCAGTCACACGGTACATGCAAAGGGAAGCTCAGAAGTGAGTGGTCTCTGAAGGCACAGTACGCGATGAAGTCACAGTGAACCCTATGGTCTTTTAATCTTCTCAAAAGAATCCCAAGGTTGTTGGCACAAAACCTGATTGAATTGCAAGACCAATGAGAAGAAACTAACTGAGAGAAATATCGACAATAGATATTGCACTAATACAAAGAGAGGATCCATAGGGAGGAAGAAGAGTGGGATACTAGCAGACACCATACCCCTAGCAATTAATGCTCCTATGACCAAATAAATATCGATGTACCAGAACCACCAGAGAGAAAGGGAAGGGATGGGTAAGAAGGTCTCTTCCCCTAAGAGAGAAAAGTGAGAAGGCATGACATTTACGATGAATGGTCAAAGGTTTGACGAGTTCAGTGAGAAGTAAGTGTGGTGGTGCCATCCAAAGCCATAATTGGTAGATAGAAAGACGCGTACGTGAAGTGAGTTTGGGGAGGTTGCCAAAAACCTACCACTCTCAAACAACAAGGTAAGAGAAGATCTTTCTGACTAGGCTAGTGGCCAAGTTGTACACTCTGCTTCAAGCAAAGACTCTGAATCTAGTACCACAATACTAATAGCTCAAACATACATTCAGTATGTGATAAAGAACAAAGGAACCTGCAAGTAGAAGTTGTCAAACTTTTTGAAACAAACCTATACCGTATCGGGAATCTGTCCCTCACTGAGCAACCAATAATAGGGGGCAAACTCTAGGGAGTGGACAATATAGAAGTGACAAAGTTGACCAAGGTATAGAAGATGTAGAAGGTAGACTCATAGAGAGCTCGTGCATGGCTGAGAGTGCAAGAGAGGCACGGGAACATAGAGCAAGATAGTCCTATTTGGTAGAATACACACGATACCTTCCAAGTGAAGACAATGTTGAACACCTAGGAGAGGCAAAAACTCTCAAAATTTGCAAGGGATAGATTGAAGGATCTGGTACGCCATTACAATACCTATATAAAAATATGGGAAGCGAATGGTAAGGATGACCAAGATTACCAACTGAAGGAATTTCTCACTACCCTACAAGGAATAGCCATCTACTGGTATACAGACCGAGAGGCTAAGCACAAGGTGGGATGGAGTGAATTGAGGAAAGAGTTTCAAGAAGAATTCAAACTGTTGAAAGATGATAATAAGATTGTTGTAGAAATTTACAACACTAGACAAGGGAAGAACAAGAATGTACGAGCATACAATCATAGGCTCAAAGAACTATTGAAGAAGATGGAAGACGAACCAACGGATGGACTCAAGAAGTTGTGGTTTCTCGAGGGATTGATTCCTTCCTTGAAGAAAAAAAATGAAGGTGGTGCCATCATCCTCATATGCTAATGCTAACAATCAAGCATTGGACATAGAAAGTGAGAATAAGAAATCATGGGGAAAGAATAAGGCTAATGATGATGATAGTACTGGAGAAAGCAGTGGGGAAAAATCAAAGACCATACAATCCCTATAGAGGGATATGTTGTGAATGATGGAGGAGTTAAAGGTGGAGAAAGAGGGCGATAAGGTTGGTAAAAAGTTATGGTGCATAGACTGCAAGGTAGAATGTCATACATAGGCTACTTGCCCAAAGAAGTCATTATGAAACATTTGTCAGGTATTGGGACATTCCATCAAGTAATGTTTGTACAATCTGAAAACAAGAAGCACACAAGTTCTCTTTGCCCAAGGGGAACAAACAACCCCTCCAAACACACCTCCAAAACCACCTACCAACTCTAATGCATCTCCTAGAGGGTATTGAAATAATAGGAAACAGAATAATAATAGCAATAACAACACGCCAATATGACATGAAGGGTTGACCCATGATCCAATGCCAGAGTTGATATGATTGAGGTCGCTTTGCACGGGATTGTCAAAGTCGCCAAAGTAACAATGCAAGATTGCTATACAAGTGGTGTACACTCAAAAACCACAAAGAATTTGACTAACTAAAATAGAAAGGGATGAAAATGCTAGTTGTGAAGGAGCCAAATGAGGAATTACTAGCGATTACTAGACTCCAAACTGAGAAAGAAGTATATTATGACCCCCATACGAAAGAGGAGAGACTTTGGGAGGCTAAGGCTGATGTTGAATGGGTGATGGTATAAGATAGAAGGGTTTTGAGCAGGCCACCAGTACTCCACTATAGTTAGAGTCAAATAAAATTATCATGAGATAGATGTTACAGGCCATCATACCCGTATGAGTATCCAATTTTCTACAAACCATGCCACAACTAAAGTTGGCCACTACCAAGGATAATCCAATGTTTCTCCTTTTGGCATTAATAACCGATATACACCTGATCCATAGACTACTATGATGACATAAGGCCCAAGCCAATTCAGTTTAAACTTACCCCTTTTCTCTTTGTCTTGCTATTTTTTAGGGTTTTCTCTTAGGACCAAGTCACCCACCTCAAATTTGTGAGGCTTCACTTTGTGATTGTAGCTGCAACTTATATATTGCTGGTATGCTTTCAGATGATTGAATGCAATTTGTTGATGCTCATCTAACAATTCCAAATCTTGCAAGGGGGAGACCCTATAGTCTTCGTCACTGATAAGATCGCACAAAGAGACCCATAAATATGGTAACTTGACCTCAATGGGAGAGATGGATTCAGCACCATAGACAAGGGAATAAGGAGTAGCTCTAGTAGGTGTGTGAACACTTGTGTGATAGGCCCATAGTATGGGATTAAGTTGGATATGTTAGTTGCAACCAGCATCATCGACTATCTTTTTAAGGATTTTGAGGATGTTATTGTTAGAAGCCTCAGCTTGACAGTTATCTTGGGGGTAGTATGGAGTGGAAAAGTGATGGTGGATATGGAATCAGTCACAAATCTCACAAACATCTTGATTCTTCAAAGGACGCCCATTGTCAAAGTTTACTTTAGTGGCGAATATTCACCAATGGTGAATATTTCACGTCGGCAACCTATAAAATGGCAAATATATTGTACCAATCAGGGGTGGCCATGTTGCCCCAACTTTATAAATATTCATCAAATGCACAACCCAATTGCCCATTGTTTTATGTAATTAATTATATCTCTATCAAGATTTCACCAATAGAATCTAATTTTTCCACATGGTAAATTCAATATTTTCACCTACACTTTCTGAGGTTGTCTTAATAGATGGCATTAATTCGCCAATAGCCATATAAATTTATTGACGAGGAAGACCCAATTCTCTTGGCATTTTGTGGAAGCGTATCTCAATTCACACCAATTTTTTGCCAACTCTATTATAATTGCCAATTAATTGGACAACCCATAAATCACCTCGAAAATTACATAAGATGTGTTATAGTTAAGCATGATTCACCAAATATTTGTAAACCATACAAAATTTCCACTAAATTTGGCAAATAAGGATTGGTATAAATATAGTCAAAGATCAGATTTATCTCTACACAATTTTGTTTGTTCTGAGCTCTCAATTCGGATCACTAGCAAAGTTTAAGACCAGGAACAACCATTGTTGTTGACTGCATTGGTGACTACAAGTGACCTAAAGGTAAGTGATCATATTTTTGAAGTGTTATAATATTATTCTAAATTCATCTCTATCTGTTGCATTGTTGAGTTCATTATATATTTATCTTGGGAACTTACCTGAAAAATTGAATTTGAAACGACTTTCTTTCTCCCTATATTAAAATCAAACCAAGTTAGATAGAGATTAACATCATATTTTCCTAACACACTACCCATTACATCCGACCTCCATTATTAACAGACCCTCCTATGCTAGAGACCCCCCCCCCTCCCAAAACATAGAAAAACACTGTAGCGTCCTAAAATTGTGACACTTGCAATTTCGACTGCATTTGGGTCTTCACGATGGCGGTGCAACATTGAACCTGAATGGAGACCCTGAAACCTGTTTGCGACATCAAAAACTGCATCTTTCTGCACCTTGACCTGATCCTCCTTGCACCCTATTGTCTCGGGAGGTGGGACCATGGCGCCTAGCGCTCTGGTCCCTCAGGACCATGGCACCCAGCGCCCTGGTCCCTGGCCCTATTTTGGGCCCGGTCTCTTGTTGGGCATCGGGTCTTCAAGTTTGCAATTTGGAAAATAATGTTCCTAGGTCGGCCTAAGGTCAAAAAAATCAGTCTCCTAACGCTAATTGACAAGTATATAAACTACATTTCTCCTCCCATAAAGGAGGGAGAAAAAACATATGTGTGCAAGACGCGGAAGCGATAGGCAAACATTCAAACATTCAAGCATTCAAGCATTCCTTCAAGAAATTGAGTATTCTAAGTCTCCATTCAAGGCTAGGTGTTGCATTCAAGACAAGGATTCAACCATTGAAGAGGAGATCACCTACAACATATAACATACAACATCATTACACCTTCGCATGTAAGAATACAAACATTCTTACAACAAGGTATCAGTACTTGATTACATTACAAACACTTACATTTATAGCATTCTCATTTCTTGGTTAATTCGAAAACCAGGGTTTGACCTAAAGGCAAACCCCTAATCCCTAACCCCCCAATCATCCTCTCTTTTCTGTGTGTAGGTTGCAGGTATGCGGCTGTAATTGAAGATCTGGAATCCTTGTGCAGAGATGAACAAATCCCCCTTCGTTTCACGGATTTTTTGGAGGACCGTGTGCACTCCGGGTGCCATCGTCCCGTCAACTTTCGCTCAAATTTGCAGGACATCATCGTCTCAACATTTTACTGCTAATTTCAGGTCCGTAGCTTCATCCCGTGTCCCTATCTATGTCTACAAGCGAATCTTTCTTACTTTTACATACATTGGGTGAACTCACAATACTGGTTCCCACTTTTTGACCAACTTTGACACTTAGATGAACATTTTGCAAAAAACCTTCACTTTCCGACACCTATAACTTTTAAATCGTTAAGAATTTGAAGATGATGTAAACTAGTGATTTGTAACATCCTTTTTGTAGATTCTAAATATTTTTTTTTCAAATTTTTTTGAATAAAATTTTATTGATTTTTCCATCTCCCTCAAAAGTAGTTTTTTACAGGAAACAACATTTTTTAAGAGTGATGTGCATCCCAAAATGTATAAATTTTTTTTTATAAATGATAAAAATTTATCTCTTTTAAACTTTGGTTTGTAACATCAATACCTAGGGCATGCAGTTGGTTTGATAGTGATATGTTGAATATTTTTTATTTTATTAAGTTTTGAAGTCCGACTAATTATAATTTAGATATAGGTGTACGTTTGAACACATAACTTGCTCTATATATATCAAAATTAAGTTTTATTTTTTTTGTTAGAAAGAAGACATCAATACCTAGGGCATAGATATTTTTCAGAATTTTTTTGAATTAGTTTGCTATTTTTCCCAATGCATTGAACAAAGAAGTTCATGTTCGGTGAAAAACCTACATTAATAAAAAATAAAATAAAAATATATTAATAAACTTAAATATATTAAAAATTATACTATTTGGAAAGCTTATAATAAGGAATAAATCCTTAAGAAAACAAAACTTCTAAATGAATTCGTCTGACCCCTCAAAAGCTAATGTAAAATTGGTTTTTTATCAACATTTGATAGATGCAAAGGAGACTCCATTGCAAGTATGATTTAGAAGTAGAGAGGTTCTATCCAAGAAATTTTGATCTAAGAGCCTTTGATCTAACTCTCTTCAATTAATTACTTCAAATGGGACCTCTTAAAGCTTAAATAATTATATTTTCCAAAAAATGTATGATTTCAGCAAAAATCAGGATGTACCAAAAAGTGGGAACCAGCTTTGTGAGTTCACCCCATTCCTAGTTCGATCTTTCTATCTACATTCTTTACAAAAGAGGGTATCCTTGATGTCTCAACCCTTCAAACTCATGTAGAATTCAGTCTTGCATTGTGTGGGATTGGATCTTGTGGGTTTCAACCCCTCTTTTGAATGTAAAGTCTCTCCTAAGTGAAAACCGTCAACCCTAGTGACCTCCTTTCTCTCTCCTTGTAGTGGGGGAACACCTAGGGTTCGATTTTCCACTTTACATTTTGGTGAACCTGACGTGAACATCCTAATTCTGATTATTCTTGGTTAGATCTGAAAAAAAAAATTGCTTCCTTAATTACATTTCCATGTTTGATCTTTTGCAAATTTTAGAGGTTAATTGCATAAAAACCCTAAATTTTCTTTCTAGTAATTGAGCTTGTGAAATGTTTAATTGTTATTGCTTGTTTCAGATCTACCCTTCTATTGCAAATTGTCAATTCATATTTGTGCTCTAATTCTAAAAATTAAGTGGTTAAGTGTCAAAACCCTAATTTTTAGAGCCCTCTTGATTCAACCTTTGACTGATAATTTCACTGATCAAAACACCTCCAAATCGGCTGTAACTTTGGATTCCGCAACAAAATCACAATATCTCTCATCCCTGAAAATTTTGAAAAAAGTTGCGAGGACCGTGTGCACCCCGAGCGCCATCGTCCCCAGCATTTTTTCCAAAATTTCGGGAGCTAGATCTTACTGCATTTTTCTGCTAGAATCCAGAATCTTGACTGATTTCATCAATTCTAACACTTTCAAAATTAAAGTCAAAATTGGTCTAGTGATTGCTTGGATTAAGGCTTATAATCATTCAAAAATTGTTGAAATTGAAATTTTGTGTTAAAATTGTGTTTCTTACAGTCCTAAATCTGAAAAGCGTGTTGGCATTCATTCGAAATTTCAATACTTTATTCAAATTCTTGTAGTTTGTGACTATTGAAATTAAGTGTTTAATTGCAACAACTTTGATTTCCGCTTTCAAATTTGAATTTTTGCATGAAATCGAGTCAACTTTTAAATTTCAAAGCTTGCATTGCTTTCAGTATTTCCTCTAAAATCATAAAATTCAAAATTTCATTTTCCCTCTCTTTTTCAAAATTCAAATTTTGCATTTTTCAACAATCTTGGTAGGGTTCAATTTTGAGATTGCAACTTTAATTTGGCCTATCTAAAGATCGTAAAATCACCCAATTTTTTCAGATTAGCTTTAAAATCATCATAGCTTGCATCTCTGAAAATTTTGAAAAAAGTTGCGAGGACCGCGTGCACTCTATTCGCCACGGTCCCCGACATTTTTTCTGAAACTTTGGGAGATTGTTATGATTGCATTTAATAGCTTGAATCTAGGAGATTGTCTGATTTTATTGAAATTTTCTACCTCTAAATTCGAAAATAAATTCAAAATTCAAGATCTCATTTTTCAAGATAACAATTAAAATTAAGTGCTACCCCCTTGGCCCTAATTTTCAATTGTGCCTACCTTTCTTGGAAGTTGTGCATGAGTTTTACAACAATAAGCCCTACTTACACTATTCCCATTAGATGAAGCCTTAGAATTAAGTCTTTCCAAGGTTTAATTACCGAGGAGATGGAACCTAATTTGAATGGCCTTTTTAACGAGGAAATGGGTAATTCCTCTAATCCTCTTAATGATGAAGAAGCTCTCCATGAGGTTTCTGTAGAACAACTTTCAAAATTGGATAACCAATTTGATGATTTTCAGCAATGGATGTCTCAAGAATACCCTGATAGTCAAGCTCTTTCATTAATTGAGAGTCTAAAACGTATGGTTCAAAGTGATAAGAATGGAATTGATATTTTACATAGTATTGCACACATTGTGGATTCGAATGTGATGCCTATGAAGAGTTGTGCCGAAACTTTAGGTTATACACAACCTCCTACTCAAGTCAATCATTCTACCCCTTTGACAACTTCTATTGCTAGTATACCTACTTTTACAGCAAACATAATGACTACTTCAATCAACCCTCTTCCTTCATTAAATCTGACTTCTTCATTCATTCCTTCAATGAGTGTCCCTATTACATCCCCACAAATGAACATGACGCAAGGGGGCAATTCATTTAACCCTTCCATTCCTCCTTGTAGTGTTCCTTCTTTCCAATCATCTCCTATGACTAACTATCATAGTGTCCCGCCACCTTACTCTCAATCAATACCTTCTTTCAATAACATAATACCTCCATCACAATCTAACATGTCTAATATGAACTCTTCGACTAAAGCGACCATTAACAATCTTGCACAAACTGTCTCTTATTTATAGCAACAAATTGCCTCTATGAATCAATCTAAGTTTAGTGTGCCCACATTTGATGTTGTGAGCCCACTTTCTCTTGACATTGTTCGAGCTATCCCCCCTAAGCATGTTGAAATCTCGCAATTGGAGCTTTATTATGGTAAAGGTGATCCTCTAACACATGTTAAGACATTTCAAACAATATGTACCGATTTTGCTCATGACCAAAGGTTGCTTGCAAAACTATTTACTAGAACATTAAGAGATAAAGCTCTACAATGGTATTGCTCGTTGCCTCCCTATTCTATTACTTCTTTCCAACAACTTGCAAATGCTTTTATTCAACAATTTCAAAACAATATAAGTCCTAAAGTTACTTTGATTGATTTAATGCATTGTAAACAAGGTGTTAAAGAAAAAGTGACTGATTTCATTGGTAGATATAAGCATTTGTATGCTCAAATTTCTTTTCCAGTACCTGACAATGATATTCAAAGAATCTTTATTTCTAATTTACAAAAAGATATTAGAGAAAAACTTCTGTTTTCTGAGTTTACTTCTTTCCAACAGTTGTGCGCAACTCTTCACAATTATCAACTGACTATGAGTCAAATGGAACAAGCAAATCCTATGGCTCCGAGTGATAAGGATGATAGTAGTCAACAACCATTTGGGAAGTTTAAACCAAACAGAGAGGTCATTAAGTTCAATGAAAACATCATCAACACAATGTGAATGCAGCATTAGGTGTACCTCCTATTTCTAAGTTTTTCAAGAAAGAAAGAAAGTTTACTCCTTTGAATGAATAATTGCATAGTATTATCAATAAGTTATTGGAACAAAATGTGCTTATTCTCCCTCCTATAAAGCAAATAGATCCTGCAAAGATTAATTCACCCTATTTTGATAACAAATCTTTTTGTCAATTTCATCGTCAACCTGGGCATGATACTGAAAAATGTTTTGCTTTAAAGGGTAAAATTCAAGCTTTGATTGATAATAATACTATCTCTGTTTCTCGTGTGAATGATAAAGGCAACACATCTGTAGCTCCTCCTAACCAAAATCTTCAGATTTTTACTGATCCATTACCTTCTCATACCTCTAATGCGATTGATACTAATGATTCCTCTGTCTCACCTGATGATCTTGTGTCTATGACTCTGAATGTGATTAACCTTGTGGAGCAGCAGAAAATCCCTAAAGAACCTTCCATCACCTTTGACTCTAGTGAAACTATCAGGGCACCTGATGGTCCTTTATATATAGTTGCAAAAGTCAAGAATACACCTTGCCATGGGGTGCTTATTGATCCTTCTTGTATGGTTAATATCATTACTGAAGAATTTCTTTTTACTTTGCAATTGAATCGAGTGATCTATGATGAAACAAATGTGGTTGTGAAACTATTTGATGCATTTTCTTCTCCTGCAATTGGTTCTATTACATTACCTATTGAGGTCCATAACAAATCCCTTGATGTGGACTTTGCTATTATTCCATCATCCGAACAATTTTGTGTGAAGCTAGGCTATCCTTGGTTGTCTTCCATGAAAGCTATTGCTTCTCCTATTCACAAGTGTTTGAAATTTCCCCATAATGGTGAAGTTGTTACTGTCAATCATAGTCTCTTTAAACCAGCTGAAAGAACTTCTAGCGTTCCTATTGATTACTTTTGGCCTAAACAATTCCAATCTCTTCCACCGTGAAGTGATCATCTTTTCAAATCTTATCAAAAGTGGAAAAAAGACATGATCCTATCTCTAAGTGAACCTAGAACACCCAAACTTGATATTCCTATCGTTCTTGAGAAGGAAGTTCTTCCTTTGAAAGATAAAACTAATGTTTTTCCTCAAGAAGATTCCCAACCCATCCCTATGGATGTGACTATGCCTATATCTAATAAACTTCCTAAAAGTAGACCTATCCCTCCTCGTCATGATGGACTTGGTCTCCTTCCCAAACCAAATATTCCTCCCTTATATGGAGCAGTTCTTCCTCCTTCCTCTTATGGAGAGAAGAGACCTTCCTCTTCTCCTATTGTTCAACCTAAGAGACCACAACCTAAACACCCAAGTGATAAGGATGAGAATATTCCTCCTCCTCAATCTTCTCAACTTCCTACTAAGACTAGACGAAATCATTCTGCACGTGAACGCCGACGAAAGCATCATCTTAGAGCTCGTGCAGCTATTTCCCAAACTTTGTAATCCCCAAAAACACCTTCTGGTAGTATTATTCCATTTTCTCCTCAGCTGAAAATTGAGCCAAAATCTCCTAAACATAAGATGCATGATGGTCTTGATCCTGTGCGAGTTAAAGATCCTATTTTTGTAAATCTTGATGATGATATAGATGAAAATGTTATTCATGATGAAAATGTTACTCCTCTTTCTTCTGATAGTGAATATGAATATGTTGATGTTGATAACCATTTATCTAACGAATTTTCTAAAGCACTTATCCTAGCTCCTAGACAAGAACAAGGTGGCATGGAACATGAACGTAGCCCTTGTTTGGATCTGGTGATAGCTCCATCTGCTGTGTTGGATGTTCCTCCTCTAGCGTGTTTCCTGCCTTCCTGAAATATTGATCAGGAAGAGCGGGAGGTGGATGACGTGCTAGACTAGTTTCATTAGCATAGCAGACTCTCTCCTCCTCTCTTGATCTCTTTTGTTACTTCTTCTATGTGTTATTCTCATTCTTCTATTTGTTGTCCTTAGTGTTGTCTACTTGAGGACGATGCAAAGCATTGAGATCTCTTTTGGTCTCTCTCATGTTGACTCAAAAGACACATGTGTTCCCTTCTTCTAGGTGACTTTCCTTGATTGGGGAATGAAGAACAATTATGCATGCATACATATGATATACATGAATTATCATACAGCATACTGACCCCAAGGAAAGCGAAGTCACCTTGTGCTTTGTGTTTTGTGTCTATTATCCTTGGGATTATCTCACACTTGGGGGGCTAAATCCTTGTGATAACGTGCTCCTTTCCCTTCTCATTTCTTATATGTATCACTACCTTAAAGCAATCACCCCCGATGAGGTGTGTGTGATCGCTTTAACGTAGGGGGCATACACTCCGTTCATATCTCTTCAAGATACTTGAAAATTTCTTGGCGAATTTATCTTTGCCTTGAAAATTTTTGGTATTTTTCTTGCATGACTCATAGTGAGGGAACCTTACTACTGACAGTCATGGTTCTCCCTCATGATCTTCCCTTTTACTTTGTCAATCAAAGTCGTAAGATCCTTAGTCCACTGGGGGCTTGGTGTATCTTGTCTCCTTGACGTGGTGAAAGTCTTTCAATGTTGTTTCCTTGTACTTTACCGGAAGTATGGGCGTACGCTTATACTCCTGCTAAAGTGGGGGCTAAATGTAGCGTCCTAAAATTGTGACACTTGCAATTTTGACTGCATTTGGGTCTTCACGATGGCGGTGCAACATTGAACCTGAATGGAGACCCCGAAACCTGTTTGCGACATCAAAAACTGCATCTTTCTACACCTTGGCCTAATCCTCCTTGCACCCTGTTGTCTCGAGAGGTGGGACCATGGCGCCTAGCACTCTGGTCCCTCAGGACTATGGTGCCCAGTGCCTTGGTCCCTGGCCCTATTTTGGGCCCGGTCTCTTGTTGGGCATCGGGTCTTCAAGTTTGCAATTTGGAAAATAATGTTCCTAGGTCGGCATAAGGTCAGAAAAATCAATCTCGTAACCCTAATTGACAAGTATATAAACTACATTTCTCCTCCCATAAAGGAGGGAGAAAAAACATATGTGTGCAAGACGTGGAAGCGATAGGCAAACATTCAAACATTCAAGCATTCCTTCAAGCAATTGAGTATTATAAGTCTCCATTCAAGGCTAGGTGTTGCATTCAAGACAAGGATTCAACCATTGAAGAGGAGATCACCTACAACATATAACATACAACATCATTACACCTTCGCATGTAAGAATACAAACATTCTTACAACAAGGTATCAGTACTTGATTACATTACAAACACTTACATTTACAGCATTCTCATTTCTTGCTTAATTCCAAAACCAGGGTTTGACCTAAAGGCAAACCCCTAATCCCTAACCCCCCAATCATCCTCTCTTTTCTGTGTGTAGGTTGCAGGTATGCGGCTGTAATTGAAGTTCTAGAATCCTTGTGCAGAGACAAACAGATCCCCCTTCGTTTCGCGGATTTTTCGGAGGACCGTGTGCACTCCGAGTGCCATCATCCCGTCAACTTTCGCTCAAATTTGCAGGACAGCATCGTCTTGACATTTTACTGCTAATTTCAGGTCCATAGCTTCATCTCGTGTCCCTATCTATGTCTACAAGCGAATCTTTCTTACTTTTACATACATTCCTAGTTCGATCTTTCTATCTACATTCTTTACAAAAGAGGGTATCCTTGATGTCTCAAACCTTGAAACTCATGTTGAATTCAGTCTTACATTGTGTGGGATTGGATCTTGTGGGTTTCAACCCCTCTTTTGAATGTAAAGTCTCTCCTAAGTGAAAACCGTCAACCCTAGTGACCTCCTTTCTCTCTCCTTGGAGTGGGGGAACACCTAGGGTTCGATTTTTTGCTTTACAAACACATATCCTCATCCCCCTTAGATATATTGCAGAATGATGGCCAACTGCTCTCCAATTTCCATTACAACTCTAGTGGAAGCCTCCGAGAACTAGTCATTGCCCCTATCGATCATCCTTTGAAATTGACGCAGTCAAGGTAGGGAGATCCAATGAAGGAAATACCCGCCTTGCAGCTCTCAACATAAAACACCAAGATACTAGCATAACACAAAACACTATGCAAGATACAGACAACCAGTAATAGATCACAAGATATAACCGATAGGCAACCCTAACCGGTAGAAACAACACGATATAATGGGTAACAGATAAATGCATCATTACAACCATTTAAAAAACTATATAAGCCTTCAGTAGCTACACATGCTGGACCACAACCCAGGATTACAAAACAATCCATACAACACTAATCTAATATCCGCAGATATTTTGCTCAAAAAATAAGCCTCTGGTAATAGTCTGCATTGATCTGGACTTTAGTCCCCCAGACCAGAATCCTTCAAGAAATTACATCTTCACTCGGTCTCTACTTTCTCCTACCTCTATCCTGCAAAATGAATCTCTAAACTTTCTCTTTATACCATCCACAAGCAATAACAACTCGATCAAGTCGGCCAAAGACCAACCAATTTATGATGAAACGTGCAAATGATAACATGTTGGCCCAAATCACCAAGAACATCTTCAAATGCATAAAAATTCACGCGGTCCTCCATAAACATTGGACAAGGCCCAAAATAACATTGCTTAGTGATTCGCAAGTTACAGAAACCACCCGCAACCCGATTCATCTTCGCTCCATACACTGCAAAACCAACCGATAAGAACATACCAATACCAGGATCGAGTCTCACCGAGATCAAAATCAAGGTGTCAGTTTGAACTACTTTGGTGCTCCTGCATCAGACTCTCAGGGTTAATTGAAAAGTGAGTCCCATCACTTGTTCTGGTTCAGTGATCTGTCAGTAGGTACTCGCAACTGCCTCGGTTCGGTGGTCTAACTACAGATTGTAGTTGCCTCTCCTTGGCGATCAACTAGTCCACCTTACAGCATGCCTCAGTTCGATGATATGTTCATCTTCATCCACTAACTGCCTCAAGCTCAAGGTCTAGGTTGGGCGGTCTACTTGCAAGCCTTGCACTGCCTCACATTTAGCGATCTGAACAAGTCTACAAGCTGCCTCAACTTCCTTTCCAACCAACCGGTACATAACTAGGTCTTCTCTGATCAACAAGTTCACAAAACAGCTCTGATACCACTTGACACAGTCAAGGTAGGGATATCCAATGAAGGAAATCCCTGCCTTGCAGCTCATAACATAAAACACCATGCAAGATACTGGCATAACGCAAAACACTATGCAAGATATCGGCAACCAGTAACAGATCACAAGATATAATCGGTAGGTAACCCTAACCGATAGAAACAACACATGATATTACCGGTAACAAATAAATCTATCTGTAAAGCGGAAAAATCAAACCCTAGTTGTTCTCCCCTCCCCAACTCCAAGGAGAGAGAAGGGAGAGTCACTAGGGTTGATGGTTTTCACTTAGGAGAGACTTTACATTCAAAAGAGGGGTTGAAACCCACAAGTTCCAATTCCATGCAATGCAAGATTGGATTCTAAATGAGTTTCAAGGGGTAAGATAGCAAGGATACCCTCTTTTGTAAAGAATGTAGATAGAAAGATTGAACTAGGAATGCATGTAAAGTAGGAAAGATTCACTTATAAACAGGGATAGGGATATGGGATGAAGCTGCAGACCTAGAATTAGCAGTAAAATGTCGAGACGGTGCTGTTCTACAAATTTGAGAAAAAGTTGACGGGACGATGGTGCCCGGCATGCACACGGTCCTCCGAAAAATCCACGAAACGAAGGGGGATCTATTCGTCTCTGCACAAGGATTCCAGATCTTCAATTACAGCTGCGTACCTGCAACATGCGAAGGTGTAATGAATGTTGTGTTTTGTATGTTGTAAGTGATCTCCTCTTCAATGGTTGAATCCTTGTCTTGAATGCAACACTTAGCCTTGAATGGAGACTTAGAATGCTCAATTGCTTGAAGGAATGCTTGAATGCTTGAATGCTTGAATGTTTGAATATCGCTTTCGCCTTTTTTCCATCTATCAAAATGGGAGAGGAAATGTAGTTTATATACTTGTCAATTAGGGCTGATAGACTGATTTTCCCGACCTTAGGCCGACCAGGAAATATTATTTTCCAATTTGCAAACTTAAAGACCCGAAGCCCCATAAGAGACCGGGCCCAAAATAGGGCCAGGGACCAGGGTGCTGGGTGCCATGGTCCTGGGGGACCAGGGTGCTGGGTGCCCTAGTCCTGAAGGACCAGGGCGCTGGGCGCCATGGTCCCACCTCCAGGGACAGCAGGGTGCAAGGAGGATCAGGCCAGGGTGCTGAAAAATGCAGTTTTTGGTGTCATTGACAAGTTTCGGGGTCTCCATTCAGGTTCAGTGTTGTGTCGCCATCATGAAGACCCAAATGCGGTCGAAATTGCAAGTGTCGCAATTTTAGGACGCTACATTTAGCCCCCACTTTAGTGGGAGTATAAGCGTATGCTCATACTTTCGGTAAAGTACAAGGAAACAACATTGAAAAACTTTCACCACGTCAAGGAGGCAAGATACACCAAGCCCCCAGTGGACTAAGGATCTTACGACTTCGATTGACAAAGTAAAAGGGAAGATTCACAAGGGAGAACCATGACTGTCAGTAGTAAGGTTCCCTCACTATGAGTCATGCAAGAAAGATATCAAAAATTTTCAAGGCAAAGCTAAATTTGTCAAGAAATTTTCAAGTATCTTGAAAAGATATGAACGGGATGTATGCCCCCCTACGTTAAAGCGATCGCACACACCTCACCGGGGGAGATTGCTTTAAGGTAGTGATACATATAAGAAATGAGAAAGGAGCACGTTATCGCAAGGATTTAGCCCCCAAGTGTGAGATAAGCCCAAGGATAATAGACACAAAACACAAAGCACAAGGTGACTTCGCTTTCCTCGGGGTCAGTATGTTGTATGATAATTCATGTATATCATATGTATGTATGCATAATTGTTCTTCATTCCCCAATCAAGGAAGGTCACCTAGAAGAAGGGAACACATGTGTCTTTTGAGTCAACATGAGAGAGACCAAAAGAGATCTCAATGTTTTGCATCGTCCTCAAGTAGACAACATTAAGGACAACAAATAGAAGAATGGGAATAACACATAGAAGAAGTAACAAAAAGAGAGGAGGAGAGAATCTGCTATGCTAATGAACTAGTCTAGCACGTCATCTACCCCCCGATCTTGCTGATCAATATTTCAGGAAGGTAGGAAACATGCTAGAGGAACATCCAATACAGCAGATGGAGCTATCACAAGATCCAAACAAGGGCTATGTTCATGTTCCGAGCCACGTTGTTCTTGTCTAGGAGCTAGGATAAGTGCTTTAGAAAATTCGTTAGATAGATGGTTATCAACATCAACATATTCATATTCACTATCAGAATGAACAGGAGTAATATTTTCATCATGAATAACATTTTCATCTATATCATCATCAAGATTTATAAAAATAGGATCTTTAACCCGCACAGGATCAAGACCATCATGCATCTTATGTTTAGGAGATTTCGGCTCAATCGTCGGCTGAGGAGAAAATGGAATAATATTAGTTGAAGGTGTTTTTGGGGATTGCAAAGTTTGAGAAGCAGCTGCCTGAGCTCTACGACGACGCTTTCGCCGGCGTTCACGTGCAGAACGATTTCGTCTAGTCTTAGTAGGAAGTTGAGAAGATTGAGGAGGAGGAATATTCTCATCCTTATCACTTGGGTGTTTAGGTTGTGGTCTCTTAGGTTCAACAATAGGAGAAGAGGAAGGTCTCTTCTCTCCATAAGAGGAAGGAGGAAGAACTGCTCCATATAAGGGAGGAATATTTGGTTTGGGAAGGAGACCAAGTCCATCATGACGAGGAGGGATAGGTCTACTTTTAGGAAGTTTATTAGATATAGGCATAGTCACATCCATAGGGATGGGTTGGGAATCTTCTTGAGGAAAAACATTAGTTTTATCTTTCAAAGGAAGAACTTCCTTCTCAAGAACGATAGGAATATCAAGTTTGGGTGTTCTAGGTTCACTTAGAGATTGGATCATGTCTTTTTTCCACTTTTGATAAGATTTGAAAAGATGATCACTTCACGGTGGAAGAGATTGGAATTGTTTAGGCCAAAAGTAATCAATAGGAACGCTAGAAGTTCTTTCAGCTGGTTTAAAGAGACTATGATTGACAGTAACAACTTCACCATTATGGGGAAATTTCAAACACTTGTGAATAGGAGAAGCAATAGCTTTCATGGAAGATAGCCAAGGATAGCCTAGCTTCACACAAAATTGTTCGGATGATGGAATAATAGCAAAGTCCACATCAAGGGATTTGTTATGGACCTCAATAGGTAATGTAATAGAACCAATTGCAGGAGAAGAAAATGCATCAAATAGTTTCACAACCACATTTGTTTCATCATAGATCACTCGATTCAATTGCAAAGTAAAAAGAAATTCTTCAGTAATGATATTAACCATACAAGAAGGATCAATAAGCACCCCATGGCAAGGTGTATTCTTGACTTTTGCAACTATATATAAAGGACCATCAGGTGCCCTGATAGTTTCACTAGAGTCAAAGGTGATGGAAGGTTCTTTAGGGATTTTCTGCTGCTCCACAAGGTTAATCACATTCGGAGTCATAGACACAAGATCATCAGGTGAGACAGAGGAATCATTAGTATCAATCGCATTAGAGGTATGAGAAGGTAATGGATCAGTAAAAATCTGAAGATTTTGGTTAGGAGGAGCTACAAATGTGTTGCCTTTATCATTCACACCAGAAACAGAGATAGTATTATTATCAATCAAATCTTGAATTTTACCCTTTAAAGCAAAAAAATTTTCAGTATCATGCCCAGGATGACGATGAAATTGACAAAAAGATTTGTTATCAAAATAGGGTGAATTAATCTTTGCAGGATCTATTTGCCTTATAGGAGGAAGAGTAAGCACATTTTGTTCCAATAACTTATTCATAATACTATGCAATGATTCATTCAAAGGAGTAAACTTTCTTTCTTTCTTGAAAAACTTAGAAATAGGAGGCACACCTGATGCCGCATTCACATTGTTATTGATGATGTTTTCATTGAATTTAATGGACTCTCTGTTCAGTTTAAACTTCCCAAATGGTTGTTGACTACTATCACCCTTATCACTCGGAGCCATAGGATTTGCTTGTTCCATTTGACTCACAGTCAATTGATAATTGTGAAGAGTTGCGCACAACTGTTGGAAAGAAGTAAACTTAGAAAACAGGAGTTTTTCTCTAATGTCTTTTTGTAAATTAGAAATGAAGATTCTTTGAATGTCATTGTCAGGCACTGGAAAAGAAATTTGAGCATACAAATGCTTATATCTACCAATGAAATCAGTCACTTTTTCTTTAACACCTTGTTTACAATGCATTAAATCAATCAAAGTAACTTTAGGACTTATATTGTTTTGAAATTGTTGAATAAAACCATTTGCAAGTTGTTCAAAAGAAGTAATAGAATAAGAAGGCAATGAGCAATACCATTGTAGGGCTTTATCTCTTAATGTTCTAGTAAACAGTTTTGCAAGCAACCTTTGGTCATAAGCAAAATCGGTACATATTGTTTGAAAGGTCTTAACATGTGTTAAAGGATCACCCTTACCATTATAAAGCTCCAAATGCGGAATTTCAACATGTTTAGGGGGGATATCTCGAACAATGTCAAGAGAAAGTGGGCTCGCAACATCAAATGTGGGCACACTAAACTTAGATTGATTCATAGAGGCAATTTGTTGTTGTAAAGAAGAGACAGTTTGTGCAAGATTGTTAATGGTCGCTTCAGTCGAAGAGTTCATATTAGACGTGTTAGATTGTGATGGAGGTGTTATGTTATTGAAAGAAGGTAGAGAGTAAGGTGGTGGGACACTATGATAGTTAGTCATAGGAGATGATTGGAAAGGAGGAACACTACAAGGAGGAATGGAATGGTTAAATGAATTGCCCCCTTGTGTCATGTTCATTTGTGGAGATATAATAGGGACACTCATTGAAGGAATGAATGAAGAAGTCAGATTGAATGAAGAAGAAGGATTACCCCCATGACTAGTGATCATAGGAGGAATGTCTTGTATTGAAGTAGTCATTATGTTTGATGTAAAAGTAGGTATACTAGCAATAGAAGTTGTCAAAGGAATAGAATGATTAACTTGAGTAGGAGGTTGTGTATAACCTAAGGTTTCGGTACAACTTTTCATAGGCATCACATTCGAATCCACAATGTGTGCAATACCACGTAAAATATCAATTCCATTCTTATCACTTTGAACCATACGTTTTAGACCCTCAATTAATGAAAGAGCTTGACTATCAGGGTATTCTTGAGACATCCATTGTCGAAAATCATCAAATTGGTTATCCAATTTTGAAAGTTGTTCTACAGAAACCTCATGGAGAGCTTCTTCATCATTAAGAGGATTAGAGGAATTACCCATGTCCTCATTAAAAAGGCCATTCAAATTAGGTTCCATCTCCTCGGTAATTACACCTTGGAAAGACTTAATTCTAAGGCTTCGTCTAACGGGAATAGTGTAAGTAGGGCTTATTGTTGTAAAACTCATGCACTAAAGAGAGATAGAAGATTTTGAATTTTAGAGGTAGCAAATTTCAATAAAATCAGCCAATCTCCTAGATTTAAGCTGTTAAATGCAATCAGGACAATCTCCCAAAATTTCGGAAAAAATGTCCGGGACCGTGGCGAACGGAGTGCACACAGTCCTCGCAACTTTTTCCGAAATTTTCAGGGATGAAAGTTATGATGATTTTAAAGCTAATCTGAAAAAATTGAGTGATTTTACGATCTGTAAATAGGCCAAAATAAAGTTGCAATCTCAAAATTGAACCCTACCAAGATTGTTGAAAAATGTAAAATTTGAATTTTGAAAAAGAGAGGGAAACTGAAATTTTGCATTTTATGATTTTAGAGGGAATGCTAAAAGCAATGCAAGTTTTGAAATTTAAAAGCTGACTCGATTTCATGCAAAATTCGAATTTGAAAGTGGAAATCAAAGTTGTTGCAATTAAACACTTAATTTCAAAAGTCACAAATTGTAAAAATTTGAATAAAGCATTGAAATTTCGAATGAATGCTAACACACTTTTCAGATTTAGGACTGTAAGAAACACAATTTTGATACAAATTTCAATTTCAACAATTTTTTGAATGATTAGAAGCCTCAATCCAAGCAATCGCTAGACCAACTTTGACTTTAATTTTGAAGGTGTTAAAATTGATAAAATCAGCCAAAATTATGGATTTTAGCAGAAAAATACAGTAAGATCTAGCTCCCGAAATTTCGGAAAAAATGTCAGGGACAATGGCACTCGGGGTGCACACGGTCCTCGCAACTTTTTTCCAAATTTTCAGGGATGAAAGATATTGTGATTTTATTGCGGAATCCAAAGTTACAGCCGATTTGGAGGTGTTTTGATTAGTGAAATTATCAGTCAAAGGTTGAATCAAGAAGGTCTTAAAAATTAGGGTTTTGACATTTAACCACTTAATTTTCAGAATTAAAGCACAAATATGAATTGACAATTTGCAATAGAAGGGTAGATCTGAAACAAGCATTTAACAATTAAACATTTCACAAGTTTAATTACTTAAAAGAAAATTTTAGGGTTTTTATGCAATCAACCTCTAAAATTTGCAAAAGATCAAACATGGAAATGTAATTAGGAAAGCAAAATTTTCAGATCTAACCATGAATAATCAGAATGAGGATGTTCACGTTGAGTTCACCAAAATGTAAAGCGGAAAAATTGAACCCTAGTTGTTCTCCCCTCCCCAACTCCAAGGAGAGAGAAGGGAGAGTCACTAGGGTTGATGGTTTTCACTTAGGAGAGACTTTACATTCAAAAGAGGGGTTGAAACCCACAAGTTCCAATCCCACGCAATGCAAGATTGGATTCTAAATGAGTTTCAAGGGGTAAGATAGCAAGGATACCCTCTTTTGTAAAGAATGTAGATAGAAAGATTGAACTAGGAATGCATGTAAAGTAGGAAAGATTCACTTATAAACAGAGATAGGGATATGGGATGAAGCTGCAGACCTGGAATTAGCAGTAAAATGTCGAGATGGTGTTGTTCTGCAAATTTGAGCGAAAGTTGACGGGACGATGGCGCCCGGCGTGCACACAGTCCTCCGAAAAATTTGCGAGACGAAGGGGGATCTGTTCGTCTCTGCACAAGGATTCCAGATCTTCAATTACAGTCGCGTACCTACAACATGCGAAGGTGTAATGAATGTTGTGTTTTGTATGTTGTAAGTGATCTCCTCTTCAATGGTTGAATCCTTGTCTTGAATGCAACACTTAGCCTTGAATGGAGACTTAGAATGCTCAATTGCTTGAAGGAATGCTTGAATGCTTGAATGCTTGAATGTTTGAATATCGCTTTCGCCTTTTTTCCATCTATCAAAATGGGAGAGGAAATGTAGTTTATATACTTGTCAATTAGGGCTGATAGACTGATTTTCCCGACCTTAGGCCGACCAGGAAATATTATTTTCCAATTTGCAAACTTAAAGACCCGAAGCCCCATAAGAGACCGGGCCCAAAATAGGGCCAGGGACTAGGGCGCTGGGCACCATGGTCCTGGGGGACCAGGGCGTTGGGTGCCCTAGTCCTGAAGGACCAGGGCACTGGGCGCCATGGTCCCACCTCCAGGGACAGCAGGGTGCAAGGAGGATCAGGCCAGGGTGCTGAAAAATGCAGTTTTTGGTGTCATGGACAAGTTTCGGGGTCTCCATTCAGGTTCAGTGTTGTGTCGCCATCGTGAAGACCCAAATGCGGTTGAAATTGCAAGTGTCACAATTTTAGGACGCTACACTATCATTACAACCATTTAAAGAATTACATAAGCCTTCAGCAGCTACACATGTTGGACCGCAACCTAGGATTACAAAACAATCTATACAACACAAATCTAAGTTCAAAATATCTTATGCTCGACAAATAAGCCTCTGGTAATAGTCTGCACTATTCTGCACTGATCTGAACTTCAGTCCCCCCATACCAGAATCCTTCTAGAAATCACATCTTCACTCGGTCTCTACTTTCTCTGACCTTTGTTCTGCAAAATGAATCTCTAAACTTTCCCTTTATACCATCCACAAGCAATAACAACTCGATCAAGTCAGGCAAAGACCAACCGGTTCATGATGAAACGTGCAAACATAACATGTTAGCCCAAATCACCAAGAACATCTTCAAATGTATTAAACTTCACGTGGTCCTTCAAAAACATTGAACAAGGCCCAAAACAACATCTCTCAATGATCCGCAAGTTACGAAAACCACCTGCAACCTGATTCATCTTCGTTCCATACACTACAAAACCAATCAGTAAGAACATACCAATACTGGGCCAATACCGAGATTGATGTCTCACCGGGATCAAAATCAAGGTGTCGGTTCGAACTACTCCAATGCTCCTGCATCAAAAATGGAGCCAAGTTATTGTTTATCACTCCTACCTGATAAACCTCCCAAGCTTCTTCAATGAACAATATTTTCTATATATTTTATGCCTTATGCTTAACAGCCTCCTCAGACCCAACAAACCCATCCTCCTCCAGATCATCCTCGGAGTCCAATGAAACATAGTTTTCAGGGTTGAAAAAGGTGCAAAACACGCTAGCCCCCAAGTCAGCCTCCTCTAGAATGGCATTGGCTATTGCATGCCCATCAACTGCCCGAATGAACTCATCAATCCTCTGGATGCACACCTCCCTGAAATCCAAAAACATCTACTAGCGGGCTAATTACAGCCTCATACACGAATCCATCGTATCGGTTCCTACCTACACCAAGAATGCATTCAACTAAGCTCTTCGCTGTGACAAACACTCTTTTATTTGTATGGAATAATTGTCTACATTGCATTCGCAGAGTTTCATCTCTACACATACAACTCACCCGAAATGATGAACCATGTTTCCCCTATGATGACTCCTTTCCTCTACAAGAAGATTCTTAGTGTCTACCTCCAACGTGACTCTCCCAATCAATATAGATAACTTTTGGATCCATCTTCCCTCCCATTTATATCTTAGCTTTTTATGGATAGCACTGGGAAAGGAAAAATTACTGTAAACCTTTGTTCTAGACCCAAGAGACATCCCTTCCAAATCGCCCATAATCAAATTCATGATACAACTGTCAAAACCAGCAAAGGCCATAGTGGTACTAATATTCCTTATCTAGCTAAATCCCCTGTCCAACTCCTATGCATGCTCGATCATCTATGCCCAACTTCCACCAATCCTATTCTCTGAATGATCCTCCCATTTCCACATGATGTCTCAAGTCTGAGCCATAGCATATCCTCTTAGTAAAACAACTACAGATGGTTGATGCTAACCAATTCCCTACCTTGGAAGTGGAGATGAATCTACACCCTCCATGACACCTATCTCCCTTAATTTCAAAAGATTCCTCAAACGACAAAAATGTGGTTAAAATTCACTTTGTTTTCTTTCTTTCTTTTATTAAAAACATTCATTTATTCATTTTTTAAAACCTTTCATTCCTGACAGTGCTCACACATGTCTCTAAATCTATTCTGGGCTTTTTGAAGAAACTTGTGTCCTTCACAACTTCAGCCCAAAATAGAGCTTATGTTGTCGATTAAAATTAAATAAGTATACAATTTATAATAGTTAATTAATTATTAGACAATGCTCAGACCTGACTCTATTCTGGTGACTTTTTGAAGAAACATTTGTCCTTTAGAACTTCGGGCTGAAATAGAGATTATGTTGTTGATCTGTGATCATCCAATAGTCATTAAGTTGATTGATTAATTTCATATTTAAATCTAAGTAATGAATAAATTTGTACTTTGTTTATTTCATTTTATTTGCATGTATTTTTAGTTCTCTATTGGTTAATTATTGAATTAGTTTGTAGATCCAGAGTTAGTGGTTGGATCTTTAGGGTTTACAAATAGGTTAATATATATATATATATACTATGATGTTATAGACAATTATGGATGTATTTATGATGTCTATATGTAATCATTTTAATCCATATGTTTGTGAATATGATGCTATGGATTATGACCTAACCTTTATGTTGAAAACACCACAAGATTGAGAGGGGGGTGAATTAGTCTAAACCAAATCCTAAACTTGTTTAATCACAAGTACTTATCAATTATCATTAACAAATTAAACATCAATGCAAGATGAAACAAAAAAATACCAAACACATGAAAACCATAATTTTTACCTGGAAAACCTATTGTGGGAAAAACCATGGTGAGAATCACACTCACAATATAAATGTAATAAAAATTAAAATTAATGACTTTCATATTTTACCCCATCGTGCACTTCCTTTGATATCAACGGTCCAGATCTCCATGCAACTGTGCATTTAGATCAAGATGTTCTTTCACCTTAACTTTGCAACCATGCCGCACACATGGCGCATGGGCCATGCTGACATTAGGCTCTTCTTAAGTGGACCAATAAGATTTTGCATGCTGGAGGTCAAAGGAAATGTCAAAAAGGGTTGGCCCAATCTATCATCCTCATTAATTAAGTATACAATTTATATTAGTTAATTAAACAATGCTCAAATCTATCTCTATTTCGGCGAATTTTTGAAGAAACCTTTGTCCTTCAAAACTTTGGGCCGAAATAGAGATTATGTTATTGATCTGCGATCATCCAACGATCATTAACTTGATTGATTAATTAATTACAAATTTATAGTTAACTAGCACTTGCAGTTCATTATATGGATAGCCGAAAGAAAATTAAAGATAAAATTTAATGTAGTTTAATATTAGATGCAAAGAGCTCGCAAGAAGAGGATGGGAGGCAGGTATTAGGGTTTGTTTCAGAGTTGGCTTCAATGGTGGTGAGTATAGATAGATAGATTGGATGGAAGTTATTTGATGACTCCAATCTTTTTGTAATCTTTTTTCAAGCTTTAAATCAATAAAATATCATATTACCTACTGGTAGGTCCAGAAAGTGAGAATCCGATAAACCCTAACAGTAAATAGTTGTGCAAGGCCAACACCCATTATAATATATTCCCCCAAAATAATGAAATATTTTCCAAAATAAATCATTTGAACAATTATTTTTTGATAAGTGAATAGCTGGTAGGGCCAGCACCCATTATATTAAGATTTAAAAAAAAGATACAATAATATTTGACTTGTAGCCAAAAATACATTCCTGATAGCATTTCCAATGATCACCCATAACAACCCATAACCCACAATACAAAATTCAAGCATCAAAACAGAATGAAGAATTTGCACCATAATTCAAGGCTAGGAGACATTCCCAGTCCATCTTGCCGCCTCCGCAACTTCACATTCCTCCTTGACTTTCTTGGCTTGTAAGATGAGCAGGAAATCCTGTCTGTAGTTAGCATGAGCTTTGCCGGCAACAATTTCCTCCACACCGAGTTTGTCATCCTCAATCCATTCCTCTCCACTCCCCAGCTCCAACACCCCTACAATCTCAGCTGCATCCTCCTCGTTAATTTCATCTTCATCTACCAACCCTTCAGTGGTCTGGAAGTCCCAATGCTAATCATCCTCCTCGAGTTCCTTGATTTTGGCTACATACATGAGGAAATTAATACTGCATAGTATATCACTCCTTCGTGCTTGCAACAACTGCACATCTTGTGTTTGCACAATCAAAAATTTTAAAACCCTTCTAATGTAATAGTTCTATGGGAGGGGAATGAGAAGGTTCTCATCCACATTGTCAATGACCGCATCAATGTCATGCAAATATGCATGATCAAACACCATCGGGGTGATTTTTTTGCCCACTCCTTGTAAACCCCAACATATAACATGGCAAGAAAAAGGTCAGAATGTCTGAACTGACCCTATGCTTGTGATACGCCATCAGAAACTCCAACCCTAGCACTGTCTTGACCACATGCATTATGTATGGGTGATCATTCACCAAGACCCCCCCTAACCGTTTATCTGTGACTTTACCTACAAACGATGCATGTGGTTTCTTTGCCCTGAGCATAATTGGCGTGTCCATCACTCCCACCTCAGTGTTTCCAACTCGAACATGTAATGTGAAAATACAGTAATACCCCAATGCCCAATTTAAAGGCATTCGATCAGCTTCGACATAAATGTCTCATTAAATGCACACTTACCATAAGTTGCCTTGCACGATATATATTAATAGTATATATATCTTCTTTTTTTGTTTTTCTAATTTTTTATACAAGTACATAAACCCACAAACAAAATTTTACTTTCACAAGATATTTACAAAGACAAATAACAAAACCATTGATATTATTATTCATGTGAGATTAAGAAGTACATTCTAGAGACTATATCTATAGTAATTATCATGATAGATCATAAACTAATTAATATTGTTGAAGGAGTATATACATTCTTCATTGTGGAAGACTCCACATTATAACTTAGACACTACTACTATACCCTTTTCCAAGGAGACCAATATTCCCTCCAAAAAACTCTTTTAATTACAGCCTTGGAATTCCTTTTATAAGAGTAAGGAATGCAACAAGTTTTAGATTGTATACAACTGCCATGTTCTCATTTGACATGTGTTTGTTTTATACGCATGGAAATGGAAATGATATATCCCCAATATGAAACCTAAAATAGAATAGGATAACTTATCAAACCATATGACTAAAACTATCATGAAACTGTCATGGACCATGGTGAAGAATAAAATACTGTTGAAATTCAACTGCTTGAGATGCGCCACCATCGCATTGCTGATAACTTTATGGATGCAAGATTCTAACTATAAAAACTAGAGGAGTTTTACGGATGCAAGATTCTAGCTATAAAAACTACTAGATGAGCTTCACAAAAACTAGTGGATGAGCTCCAGAGATGGTTATTGTAATCAAAATAGGGGTCCGACTTTAGTTATCAATTTTAACTAAACAGGCTCTTTGCTAGAGCTGACTCTTCCCTGTCCTCATTGTTCTCCTCCACGCTCCCTCTTGCTCTTAGGCTTCAAGAGATGAGGATTCGAATGTAGGTATCCAGGGAAAGGCCATCTACAACTGTAGATGGCCTTTGAAAATACCTTTAGCTACTTCCTCCGATTTGAAAGCCCCTTTAGATACAAAGAAATCTTTTGTGCTATTATAAACATGACCTTTTTGAAATATTCTCCACCTAGTGTCATTAAACCTATATCTTATGAACACACGGGAAACATCTACATATGGGCATTCCATTTCTGATATTGTTCTTGAACAAGTGTAGAGGGAAATATTTATAATGCTCCTTGATCAACTCAACTGCTACCGATTTTTGAAAAACCTTGAAGCTCTAAATTTAGAAGTTCTAAATATTGCTTTTCACCTTTTTGCCTTTCCAAAGAATCAAAACTCTTCATGCTGGCATGCAACTCTTCATGCCACCTAATGAAAGGATCACAATTCATCAGTCTACTATAATTATTTAACCACCAATTCAATATTCTTTTCAAGAACAAGCTAACATCCATACCCATGCAACTCTTCACCATTTTACATCAAAATGACAAGCATAAATTCCTCTGACATGAGGAGTGTTTTCTATGCAAAAAGATCACTTAGAATCTGAGATGAAGATTTCATGCGTGCTAAAAAGTATGTTTCTAATTCCAATGGATATGTAGTACACTTTCTATATGTGTTATTTTCCAAAAAAAATGTGAAAGATGCGTCTTAAGTATTCTACATTTAATTGGACTTTGATTTTGATGTATTTCTGAAATAAAGGAAACTACACTTTGATTTTGATGTATTTCTGAAACAGATCTCAGAGTCAAATATGAGATAAATAATGCAAACCCAACTTCATGTGTAGTTGCACAAATTATTCTTATAGATCCATTACATTACTCCAGACTTACAGTAACTTGCAAATAGAATGTAATCCCTTCCTTGAAGGAAATCCACATTCACACTACAGAGTCAAACATTGACAATGAAATTTCCAAGGCAAATCAAAATATCCTTAATATTATGATTCACCATTCATGTAATATCTGAAAGTACAAATGAAGACAATGTTAGCAACAATAATAAATATAGTAGTCTATTCATGAACTAATTGAAAAACTACTAAAAGAAAGTGTACATTCTTTCACCATGAAACCATCCTACACACTAGACAACACAAAGCCCCATTTCTAGTTCTACTCTCCCTGGAGATGAGAAAATTACATAATCCTTCTTTACGGCCTTGATATTCTTTTTATAATCATAAGGAATGCAACAAGCAACTAGCCTTTTACAAGAATGTGTAACATGTATTGCAATGTCATAAAACCTCCAAGCCAGTATTCATGAAAGCTTTGGTTTAGAGACACACAAAGCTTCCCTGAATGTGAACTACCTTATAAGCCATGCCACTATTACACATTTGTGATTATTGATACACAGAATACCAGGATACAAAATTATCATTGCATTTCTTGGTAGGGGAGAACTTTGAGAGTTTTGATCAAGTAGGGATGCTTGACTCCAAAACTGCATCTCATGTTTCTTCACCGAGATATCTCTATGCGTTCTACCCATTATAAGTGGGACATGGTGGTTGTCAAAGAGATCAAAATTATTCGCAATTGCAGCTGAAGCCTGCAGTTGCACTCGAGCCTTTTAATAACCCTCTGGTTATCTTTGGCTATTTTAATAACCCTCTGGCTACAAGGTAAGTCATCAATTTTATTTACTTCATGGTATCTTCAAACCTTCAGTCATATCTCCTTATGCCAGAATTTAGCTGCACCTTCTATGCACTTCATTTTAAAACCTCTGCAAGCAAAACAACAACACTTCCTAAAAACTTATCTCTAGAAAATGTCTATCTTCTAAATTTTGAAATGCAACATGCAAATAATGACCTTATTTCTTGATTTGCGAAGTGGCGGTAATTGACTATCAAGTCTATACTTTGGATTATTCCACATACTATAATAATTTGTATGAGATGTACGTTTCTCTCATTCCACAAGAAAGATTTCATTCTGTATATGGTGAAAATGGATACAACAATATTGAAAGGCTAAATAAATTCAACCACAAAACCCTAGCCTAACAACAACAAAGATCCACCATAACATATGAAGATTACCTAAGACAATGAAAATCAAATGAAATCACAAAGATTATACCATCACATGTCCAATAGGGTTTGGATCTCCATTCTTCCTATCTCCATTGATCTTGCTTGATATATTTTCTCTCAAATTTTATGTGTGCACAAGAGCTCAACAAAGAACGGAAATGTGGTTGCAAGTAGGATCACATATGAAAGTGCAAAAGCGTAGTGTAGTCGAGTCGTAAGTGGGATGCATAGAATGATTAGTTAGAGGTTTGCTAATGAAGGAAGCATCTCCTTATAGAGAAGACACTATAAGAAATGGAGGGATAAGATTGAGAGGTGTAAAAGATAAATGGTCGGCTATGATTAAAGGGTAGGTAAAGGAAATAAGAAAATAATAAGAGGGTAGGTAGTGTATGAATTAAGAGATGAATGACATGTGTCATAGGTGGAAAAGGTTAATGAATTAATTAAATAAATAAAGATTTATTTAATTAATAGAGGAAGTGGGAGATATTTATTTGATTTAGGAAAAGGGTAATTTAAATAAATAAATGTATTTATTTAAATGAGAAATAAGGCTAGAAGAGGATAAATGAATTAATTAAATAAATAAAGATTTATTTAATTAATAGAAGAATTAGGCTAAAGTAATTAAATAAATAGAATATTTATTTAATTAGACATGACAATTTTAGGTGTCTACATTTTGCCCCTCTTTGAGACAATGCGGCTTGTCGCGTTGTTTCAAAGAAGATAATATGAACTGATACAAAGCTACCCCAAGATGGGAATGATATGCCCCCTCGAGAGATTGGATGAAAATATCTAGAAAAATTGCAGACAATCTCTCGATAAGAAAGAAAGACTAGAATGGACTGACCAGATAAAGTGACAGAGTCACGGGATAAAGAAGACTGACTCGGGAAACGAGGGCTAGGTCTAGGGCAGTCTATAAAATAGACCACGAGGGGAATACATCCTCATTGTCATCCACACATCCAAGAGATCAGAGTGCAAAGCGAGAATAGAACAGCAGCAGTCAACAGCGATGGCATTGGTTCATAGATTCGATCGTGTTCGCCGATTTCAGAGGCCAGCAGATGCAGGAGAACTGGTAAGTACCTCAAAAACCTCCTTGTACTATGCCGCATTAATTGTTGTCATAAATGCATGCTAGGTAGTGCAATAAATGCGCTTTAGGATAATGTCAAAAAATGTCAAAAATGTGTAGGCGCGTCTACGTTGGTGCCAAGCGCGTCTAGGTTGGCTAGGCATGTCTGCGTTGGTGCCAGGGGCGTCTATGAATTCAACAGCGTCTATGTCAGATGCAAACGCATCTGTGTTGTGCAGACACATTTGCGAAATGTAGGTGCGTCTGTGCAAGACAGGCACATCTATGTATTTCAGGTGCGCCTGTGCAGAGTAGGCGCATTTATGTAGTATGTAAGCGTGTTTATGTCATGAAGGCGCGTTTGTGTCTTCAAGGTCAAATTGATAGTTCTGTGATGAACATACGTTGTCGATTGGATAAGCTGCTAAGAGGATACACTCAAGAAGGTCCTCTAAGGAAGACTAGGATAGCAGATAGGGCTAGGATTGACAATTCTGTGATAAAACATATGTTGCCAATTAGGAAACTACTCAAGAGGATACACTCAAGCAGAGGCCCTAGGATAGGATAGATCAAGGCACTTTGTGATGAACAATGAGTACTAAGACATAGTACTTTGTGATGAACAGGGAGTACTAGAGAGAGCAGCACTTTGTGATGAACAGGGAGTGCAAAAACATGTAGTACTTTGTGATGAATAGGGAGTACCACTAGGATAGAAGCAACAATTTGTGATGAACAGTGAGTGTCACTAGGATAGAAGCAACACTTTGTGATGAACAGTGAGTGTCACTTTGACTGACATGATTGCTTTGCTTGACTGCAGGAGTACCTGCCTATGCTAGAGTCATGAGAGAGATTCTCGTCGACACAGAGATTACGACCAGAGCTGACATTCGAGGACCGAGATGCTATTGAGGCTATGGGTCTGAGATATATCTTGTATGTGCCTGAGTTTCGGGCGAACATGGGGTTGCTGACTGCGCTGGCTGAGAGATGGCACTCAGAGACATGTACATTTCATTTGCCGATGGGTGAGATGACAGTCACCTTGGAGGATGTATATAGGATTTTGAGGATACTAATCGATGGGGAGTTGATACCCTATGATCGAGATGGAGACAGGGAGGCACTGAGGTGAGTGTTCCAGGATCTGGGACTAGAGATGAGGGTTGGACACGTAGCATGGGATACCATGACAGTGATAGGACTGGCACTACCAGCAATGCTAGGAGGAGTGATCAGTGGGTTCCTGTGTCCAGACAGGGCGACACGAGGGTTGGCTGTGGGCTGGGGGAGCACCTTGGAGACACTAGTTACATAGCACACCAGATATGTCTGGGGATCATGTGTGTTGGCACACTTGTACTATGAGCTGCATCAGTTTGTGTATCATGGATCCGTAGGATTGGGCTGCAGAGTTACATTGTTGCAGGTATGGGCATATGAGCGTCTGTCGGTTACCCGACCGATACATTTCAGGGGCAGGGGTCATGGATGCATATTTGTGTATCTATATGATATGATTACATCGTAGCCACGGATTGGCAGGTTGGAGCATTGGCATCGTGTCCTAGATGAGATCGACACTATGATATGGAGGTCGTATAGTGAGTGCGAACAGTGGGAGGAGGACATAGTGGATCTACCATATACCTTCCGAAGCAGATATCTGATTGGGTGGATGCCCTATGTATTGGAGAGATAGGTGATTGATAGGGTGTACAGGCAGTTTGGCTGTATTCAATGGATGCCACAGGGTTTCGGGATGTATGCTCGGACAGTCAAGGATTAGGCACACTTTGGGTCGTTGCTATCATATGATCAGGTAGTGATGTAGTTGGTAGAGATGGTGTCGATGCCATGGGATATGTGGCTAGAGATTGAGGATGCAGGCATGGATGCAGAGTACACAGCGTATTAGGCTGAGCATCCCTTTCCATGACTGACAGACCCAAGGGAGCCTCTAGATGGAGATGGTGGTGGGGATGGGGATGATGATGGAGATGGTGGGGGGAGAGGGCGACGAATGAGATAGGGTGTTGTTGGAGAGAGGAGGGTGGTTCCATAGAGAGAGGGTGGGGAGGAGAGACAGGTTCGGGTGGTGAGGGGTCACTGTGGATTGCCACTATAGGTGCTAGCAGCACAAGGTCCTAGACAGGTGCAGGGACAGGGGCAGAGGCAGGTAGAGGTACCAGTATAGGGGGAGCCACAGGCAGAGCCACAAGGGCCCGGAGAGGAGGAGGATGAGCTACTTGAGCTGAGGGAGATCTGTCGGGCACAGGCAGATGAGATTCGAGACCTAGAGAGGGAGACGGCTAGGCTTAAGAGGTGACTGAGGGAGATAGAGCATGAGTGGGATCAGGCTATCCAGCGCTATACTGAGTTTGAGACAGTGCTAAGGGCTGGGAGGCAGGCAGTAGAGGACACAGGGTCTAGATATGCCTATGTTCTACGGGCAGGGGAGGAGAAAGGTTACTGGTGAGACCTATATTACGGGGTAGTGCCACTAGAGTAGCGAGCGAGGAGCTTCCGCAAACCATCGCGGACAGCAATGGCTACGGAAGGGAGTCAGAGGAGACAGGCATCTAGTGGTGGGGTTATGGGTCCTCCACCACCATCAGATAGAGGGGACAGGAGAGATGATCTTGGGGTGGGTCCTTCTAGGGCTCAAACTCCATTGAGGTCAGGCGACTCTGAGGGAGGGAGTTCATCATAGCCATAGAGGGCTCCCTATGTATCAGTTTTGTACTATTTTGTATGATGATGTAGACACCTTCGAGTGATTTTGTAGCCATGTGTATTTTGACATCATTGTATCATGACACTTTTTATTATATATATGAGATGATTCATCTTTGTGGTAGCTATATGCATGTGTACCTATGTGATGAGATGTTTCATGATATATGTTTCTATGTGATGCTTACGATATGGATGCAAATATGTATATGATGAAATGCAATATTTTTTGTTCTTTTATGTTTTTATATGTTATGCATGATGCAAATGTGAATGTGTGAAATACAAATGAATATGATAATGCAAATGATTATTTACATAATGAAAATGTAAAATGTGCTAACATGTGTTGTGTGCAGGATGTGATACAATTGTGACATCTATATGTATGTATGAAATGTTTATATGTGGTAATGTAGGTGCAACTACATGAAATGCAAATATTTTTAGCTTGTCATTATACTCAGTCATGTGATAACAGGCTACACGGACTCAAGAAGAACTATGGAGGTCAATCAAGAAAGGGGGATGGAAGATAAAAGATATGAAAGTGAAAAGAGCTTCTTGTGCGTTATCATCATTGAGCTTTATTATGGCAAGTAGGTTATGACAATCAAGGCATATGTTCGACCCAGAAAGTCATTGTACCTGTTTGCATGGAGATAAGATATTCACAAACAAGGAATGCCCCAGTTCATACTAGACTCTCAGTGTCCTCATATACTTGGACAAGTCAAAGCATTACTAAGAGACAATACACAGACAACAAATACAAATAGGTGATGATACCCCATCCTCGCCTTTCTAGTCAAAGACATCCTGGAGATAAAATCTCTAGTCAGAGACATCCTGGAAAAGTTAAAAGACATGTCACCAAAAAGATAAAATCAGAAGAAAACCAAGACTCGACACCAACATCCACTGTAGTCCTCAAGTTTAGTGTCTCTTGTCACTTGTATAAGTCTTATTTGATTGTGGTCACAATGTTTACTTTCACAAAAATGATAGATAGCACTACACCATATGTTGTCTGAGTCTGTTGAAAGATTTGATTTGTTGAAGCCCATTGTTGCTGCTGTGTCTCATTTGAAACTGATTGAATCCATGAAACTGATACTTTATTGCGGAGAAGATGGAACTTTATTGCGGATTGGCCATGCAAGTGTTGCTTTATTGTGGATTATGCGCGGATAGATTGAAAAAAAGTAGAAGAAATTGTACTCCTCAAAACATGTTATGCTTCTTAGTTCCACACCCATCACTAGACATAGGATTTTCCTTAGCCACAGATAGGAGCTGGTTTATTATGGATGGAAAGGGGTGAAAAGGAATGTTTATTATGAATGGTTAACCAATCTTAGGTAGATCAATAACAAGCCATGATGGGAATGTGTAAGTTTATTGTAAATGGATAGGTCGTGAGTGTGTGCAAAAAGTGAAAGGATGAAAGTGAATCCTGAAGGAGGGAGGAGCAATGTCTCTACGCATGGCGCTAGTGACCCAGTTTTCACCATGGTACTTGCCCAGGGCACCACCAAAGTGGTTTTCACCATTAGACAAAATGTTTTTCTATTTTTTTGTTTTTTTTTTGTATTTTTGAATTAGGATACTCTGAAGAGCTATGTGTAAAACCTACGAAGGTGTATGTTGTTGATAGGATCCTCCAAAGGTTCACCCTCTGTGGTTGAGAGTTGATATGCTCCAGATCCATATGTTGTTGTGATGATGTAAGGACCAAGCCAGTTTGGTTCGAATTTGCCCTTCTTCTCTTTGTCTTGTTGATTTTTAGGATTTTCTCTGAGAACCAAGTCACCTACCTCAAATGTGCGAGGCTTCACTTTATGATTGTAACTGCGACTCATTCATTGTTGATAAGCCTTGAGATGATTAAAAGCAGTTTGTCTTCATCCATCCAATAGTTCAAGTTCTTGTAAGCGAGAGAGTCTTCATCACTGATAATGTTTTGCAAAGAGATTCGTAAAGAGGGTAATTCGACCTCAATATGCAAGATAGCTTCAACGCCATAGACAAGTGAATAGGGTGTAGCTCCTGTAGGGGTGCGGACGCTTGTGCGGTAGGCCCAAAGTGCGAGATTAAGTTGGATATGCCAATTACGACCAGTGTTGTTGACTATCTTTTTCAAGATTTTAAGGATTGTTTTATTAGATGCCTCAGCTTGACCGTTACCTTGGGGGTAATATGGTGTGGAGAAATGATGGGTAATATGGAAGCGGTCACAGAGTTCACGAACATCCTGATTTTTGAAGGGATGCCCATTATTCGTGATGATGGAAACAGGAATACCGTATCGACAAATGATATAGTTGAGAATGAATGTAGCAATTTGTTTTCCAGTGACTTGTGTGAGAGGCACGACTTCGATCCATTTTGTGAAATACTCTATGGCAGTGATTATTTATTTATGACCGTTGGAAGATGGAGGGTGAATCTTGCCTATGAGATCGAGTCCCCACTGACAAAAGGGCCAAGGAGTCGCAATTGGTTGAAGTTCTTATGTTGGCGCATGAATGAGGTCTCCATGAAGTTGACACTATTTACATTTCTTGGCAAACTGATATGAATCTTTTTCCATATTGGGCCAGTAATATCCAGTCCTGATGAGTTTCTTGGCTAAGGTAGGACCACTAGAATGTGGACCACATATCCCTTAATGTACTTCACGTAACGCAATCTAAGTTTCATCGCTTTCTAAACATCTAAGAATAGTTCCATCTAGACCTCAATGGTATAGGATATCAGCTAAAATGATGTATCGAGAAGATTGGCGAATGAAAGTGCAACGTTGGTTATTGGATAGGTCAGGAGGTAGGATATTGTCATGAAGGTATGCGAAAATGGAACCGTATAATTGGGACTCAGAACCAACAACACACATCATCTCAGTAGGAGTGATTTCATATGAGGGAACCAAAAGGTTATCCATCAAGAACTCATAACGGGTCTCATTCGGAGATAGATCGATCAATGAAGCAATTGTAGCCATGGCATCTGCGGCTCGATTCTGCTCTCTCGGTATCTGCTCAAAGTCTAATTTCGTGAAATGTTATTTCAGGTCATCCACCATTCTTTTGTAAGGCATTAATTTCTCATCCTTTGTTTGGTAGTCATCAATTGCTTGACAAATTACAAGCTAAGAATCCCCAAAAACACGAAGTTCCTGGATCTTCCACTGAACTGCAATCCGTAATCTAGTTGTTAATGCCTCATATTCCGCTATGTTATTAGTGCAGGGAAATGGTAATCGATATGATTTTGGTATAGAATCCCCTTGAGGAGTTATGAAGAGGATGCCAGCTCTTGCCCCATGCTGTGTGTATGAGCCGTCAAAGTATAGTTGCCAAGGCTTTGCATGCAACACTGTTAAAATGGATTCATCTGGAAATTTTGAAATTAGTGGAACATCATCTATCATGGGAGCATTTGCTAACTGATCTATGATAGCTTGTCCTTTTAGTGCTTTTTTGTCCACATACTCGATGTTGAATTCACTCAGGATCATCACCCATTTGGCTAGTCGCCCAGTAAGTGTTGCTTTATTGAGAAGGTATTTCAATGGATCAATCCTTGCAACCAACTTAGTCTTATGAGTTAGCATGTAATGTCATAGTTTCTATGAAGCAATGACCACAACAAGACATGCACGCTCAATTGGTGTGTAATTTAGCTCTTATCCCACCAATGTGTGACTAATATAGTATACTGCCTTTTCTTTACCCTTAGCAACTTGTTGTGCTAAGAGTGCCCCTAGTGCTGTTGAAGTAGCTGATATGTATAGTAATAGAGGTTGATCTGGAACTAGTGGCATCAAAACTGGCAGATTTAGAAGATAATCTTTGAGTATCTGGAAAGCCTGTTGACAGTTATCATCCCATTTGAATTTGATGTTTTTATGTAGAAAGTGTTGAAAGGGATTACACTTATCTGCAAGTTGTGCTATGAATCTTTGTATGGATTGGAGTCTCCCTTGCAAAGATCGAAGCTAACTGATATTTCATGGTGGTTGCATCTCTAGGATGGCCTTGACTTTTGCTGGATCGGCTTCAATTTCTCTTTTTGATACAATGAATCCCAGGAGCTTCCCGGAGGTTACTCCATAGACACATTTCTTGGGGTTTAATCTTACTTTATACTTTTCCAACCGATCAAAGACGACTGAAAGTATGTCCAAATGTGTATCTCTGTCTATTGATTTACCCAAGAGGTCGTCAACATAATCTTCCATAGTTACGTGCATGAGATCATGAAAGATAGTAGTCATGGCCCTTTGATATGTAGCACCTGCATTTTTTAGCCCAAAGGGCATGACATTCCAATAGAAAGTTCCCCAAGGACAAGTAAATGTTGTTTTGTGCTAATCCTCGGATGCGATTTTTATTTGATTGTACCAAAGAATCCATCCATCAAAGATAACATCGCATGACCTTCTATGAGATCAACAATCAAGTCAATATTTGGTAATGGAAAATCATCCTTAGGACAAGCTTTGTTGATGTCTCTGAAATCTATACATATTCTGATACTATGATCTGGTTTACTAATAGGCACTAAGTTGGAGATCCATTCAGGATAATCAATTAGGCGTATGAATCCGACATCCAATAATTTCTCAAGCTCTGCTTTGACTAATAATGCGACTTGTGGATGCATCTTTCTTAATTTTTGTTTCACTAGTTTTTCCCCCGGTTTAACTGTCAAATGGTGCATTACCAAATCCGGATCCAATCCAGGCATATCAGCGTATGACCATGCAAAGTTGATTTGTCGTTCTGTGAAGAAACTTATGAATTTTGACCTTTTTGACTCTGTCAAAGATTGAGCCAGGAATATGTTGTGTGGAACCTCTTCTGTACCAATGTTTGTTTTGATAGTCTCCTCTACCAACATGGATGACTTTTCCTCATATGATGTTGGAATAATGTCGAGCCTTCCATCTTCGGGTGCCTCAAAGAGGTTTTCACCCTCAGATACGTCCTTTCTTTTTACTTTTTTGGGGTCAGACAGCGCCACAGTGTGGTTTTCACCATAAGACCCTTGGTTTGTTTTTATTTTTATATTTTTGCGACTAAAAGGCCCAACACCCTCACCGAAATATGCCACGCTATTGAGTTCTATAGTGTATCCTGCTTTATGGTCCCCAGGGGGAAGATCATCTCGTATGCCAAGATAGTCAATAAAAGCTTCATCATTTTGGAATGTGTCAAATTGTCCAGGTCCTTCATGGACCCAGTAAATAAGTTGGTGGTGAACAAGGGGAAGGCCTTTGATGTCTTCGAAGTTAGCGGGACTAAGAGTGAAGATGCAGTTATATTCAAGTATGTCGAGGTAGTTATCGAGGTCATCGTTGGCACTCTCCTCATCAGTCTTGATCGTGAACGAATCCAAATTATCATCACTAGTAGCGCATTCTGGGATAGGTGTTCTCATTCTATGTGATTTCAACCTAGGACCTAGAGGCAAGGACTCTATGGGATCCTCCAGGGTTGTTTCTCGACCAACTTTGAATTTTTCATAAAATTCCTTTTCTTTTGTGGGTTCATCTGGCTCTCTAAATGTCTCGGTGAGCTTGTAGTCACTGGAGGATTTGTCTGAACCCCATTCCCATTCGTTAGAGTCTGTGGAATAGCGATTTTCTTGTTGCATTTTGGTAGCTTTGATTTGTAATGCTTCTTCTGTCCTTTGAGTGTGGACCTTGGAAGTCATGAAACCAAGTCCCTTCGAGCGTTCCTTTTTCAATGTCAATTCAGGTTGTAAAGGTTCAATGATGCCTTCCTTTCTTAAGCCAAGAGGGCTTTTGCCATCATACCCAATTTTTTGTAGAATCTTGAACCCTTTGCCATACTTCTCACATGGTATGCTGATGTGATCTTGTGTATCATTTCCAAGGTCTTTCTAAACCATTTTGTATAATTCTTCCTCTTCTAGTTCACCCCATCTTTGAAAGATAGTAGGGTCCCATTTGAGTATAATGATAGATTCCTGCTTATTAGGATGTGGTCTTCCATATTCTTTTGGTGAACTCATGACTTGTTGTAAGTACATGGTTTGATTCAAAGTGTATTCACCCATGCCCTTGTCCTAGAATTTCCCTTTAAGCTCACCTTGTTTTGATGTCGAAGGTTTTAATGACTCAGGATCAATGTATGCAGAAGAAGGAACAACTTCCCTATTACTTGGAATGATTGTCTCAGTTTTTGGTCTCAAGTTATTGCAATATATGAATGGATTAGGATCTTCGTTAACTGTTATTTCAACTCTATTGTGAGGAAACTTGATGCATTGGTGATATGTAGATGGGATTTCCCTCATTTCATGAATCCAAGGATGTCCTAGTAATATATAGTATGTGAGATCTAGGTCTAGGACTTGACAAACCACATCCTTTGTAACTAGCCCAGCTTTGAGAGGTAAGGTGATTGTGCCTTTGGATGAACGTTCTTCATCATCATATGCCTTGATGGTAATTTTGTTTGTAGAATTCACAGCTTTATCAGAATATCCCAATTGTTTAATTGTGCTCAATGTACAAATGTTTAAACCTGCTCCTCCATCTATCAGGACTCATTTTATTCGATGTTTGTGTAGGAAGGCTTCAATGTGTATTGGTGTATTATGTGGCTAACTTACGAAGGTGTCATCAGCTTCTGTGAATGTAAGGGAGTGTGGAATGGAAAGATATCCCACCATGGCTTGAAACTGGTCCACGTTCAAATCAGTAGGGATGGAAGTGTCTCCCAAGATTTTGTCAAGAATAGCTTTATGTGCGGGGGATATGCGTAAGAGCTCAAGGATGGAGATGAGCGCGGGTGTCTTCCCTAACTATTCTACAAGGTCATACTCGAGCTTGGTTGATAAGGAAGCGGTGTTTTTGGTTGGAGCACCTTGCAAAGTGAATTTACCTTGACGAGTTGTAAAATGACATTCAGAGGTAGGTTTGGAAGAAGATCCAATGCCTTTTAGGACAATTTTGGGTCTTTGGGTAGAATTCTCAAGCGTTTTGTCCTTGATGATAATGGTAGAGACATAATTGTCCATTGAGATGTGATTGATATTTGAATCATAGTTATAGGATGCTCTTGTATAGTTGGTTTGGTCCTATGTGGCTTTAGCTTTTCCCTTGTCATATTTTGGGAATGGTTCCTTAAACATTTCATGTTCTTGATTGGATGAGTGTCCTTCAATCTCAATGTCACCTCTATCAATGAGATCTTGTATGATGTTCTTTAGTTGATGACAATTTCTTATTTTATGACCTTTGCTCTTGTGAAATTCACAATATTAATCATCATTCCACCAATTTGGTTTAACCTTTGGTTCATGTGGAGGAAAATATGGAATAGTGATTACTTTGTTTGCCACTAGCTTCTTGAAAACTAACTCAAGTGGTTCTCCCAATGGGGTGTACTTCCTTCATGATTTGGAAATTGTTTGAGTATTCACTTGATTGTTTGTAGAGCTTGATCCCAAAAAAATGATTTTGGGTCGCACTGTATTTGAATCCACAACACCATCATTGACTGTGTTCTTGTTTTTATTCCAAAATCTTGGCTTATCTTTTCCTTTAAAGTCATCTTTGTTTTCCTTGAATATCTTAATAACTCCTTGTTCAATTAGGACTTTTTCTATCGCTAAGCCTTTTTCAATGACATCCTTGAAGGTGGACAAACAAGCTTTCCTTAAATCATAGCCAATGTCTTTGTTAACATTTTGGGTGAACATCTCTACCATTTATTTTTGTGGAATTTCACAAGAGCATCTGTTGGCTAGATTTCTCCATCTTTGTAAAAATGATGCAAAAGACTCTCCCTCTTTTTGCTTGGTGTTGCAGAAGGTAGTGACTGATATATCTGTCTCTATGTTGTAGGAGAAATGTTGGATAAATGCCTCAGCTAAGTCACCCCATGACTTAATTCCAGGTGGAAGTTGGGAGAACCATTCCATAGCTTGATCTCCTAAGCTCTGTGGAAACAATCTCATCAAATATGTCTCTTCTGCCGCTACCTTAATGCAAGCTGTGAAAAACTGTCTTATATGTGCCTTAGGATCCCCTTTTCCTCTATACTTATCAAACTTAGGCATCACGAAATGTGTAGGAAAAGGAGGCATTGGAATGCTCTTATCAAATGGATAAGGACATATGTCTCTCATTGTGTAAGTTGTCTTTGGTGTGTTTATGTCCTCCATTTTCTTTTGTAAGTCCCTGATTTGCTGTTCCAAATTATTCTAAGGTGGAGATCGACTTCTTGGACCATACCCCATGCTTGAGGCATCGATTGGAGGAGGAGCATGTTGCATATATGGATGATATTGATCATACACATGTTCATATGGAGGAGGTCTATAATGATGCTGCATATATGGACCACTTGGTATAGAGTCATGTTGAGGAATTGAATATCTGCTTTGTCCATGTATACCATAATCTACAGGCATGTCGTGAGTTTGTTCTAGTGTGTTGCCCCCAAATTTGATGTGGGGTTTCCTTGTGTCCAAATTTTGAGCATGCCTTTGAATATCTAATTGCTTTGGTGGTTGATCCTTAGCATTGGTATGTGATTGAGCATATTTTTCTGCATAAGACCTCCATAATGGTCTGCGAAGGTGAGTATCATATGCTTGACCATGTGTATGTGGGACCTCTAGTTTTTGAAACAAAGATGATGGTGATGCAGGCACCATATGTGGTCCTCTATTGCCTCCACTATTAGGCCTCCTTTGATCCATGTTGGAGTGAGTTATTTCCCTCCTCATTATTTCCTCAACCAATTGATTGAAACAGTGATCCATAATGGAGTCTTCCACTTCTGCTGAATGTATTGAAATGTTGTCCATATTGTCATTGTGTGTATCATTGTTGTTTGTAGTGTCCATGTTTTCAACATTTGGAATGTTTCTATAGGCATCCATGTCAGGTAATGTAGTATGATCAGAATTGAAAAAGATATCATTGTCATACTCATAGGAACTCATGTTTGCGGACTCTTGAGCCTCTTTAGCTTCTCTCCTAAATTTTTGGGAACGGGTTTCAACCATGAACTAGGTATTGACCAAGATGTGTGAGACTAGATGAAAATGGAAAGAGTATGGAAGACCAAGAGTTGGATGGAATGTAAATGAATCTGAGGTTTACTTGCAATGTCCAAAGTGTAAGACCAAGTATGTATGTAGTAGAGTAGGTGTGACTTCCAAAGAGATGATAGTTTCTCTTGATGAGGTAAGTTGACCTTGACTCTAAGTAAGACCAAATGAGACCTAAAGGTGATAGACCTTGATGAGGGACCACTTAGCAAAGTGTTGTTGTATGTAATGTGTTGACCAAGTATGATGAGAACAAGCAAGTGACCTTTTGACTCAAGTTTAGACAAATATGTATGTAATGTAAGATGTAAAGCAATGATGGACTTTGTGAGACCCAAGGATAGGTTGAATGCTAGATGAAAACCAGAAGGGATAACTTAGGAAGCTCAATAAGTCCGAAACTGATTGTTCTTGTTTGCTGAATTATGAAAGTTTTCAATCCTGAACATAGACGTTCCTGTATACTTCACAGATGTGCTTAAAGGACACAGATGTTATTCTATTAGACACAGACACGTTTAAATGACACAGACGTGGTTCTGTCAGACACAGATGCATTTTTGAGATGTTGCAATGTTGTTCAAAAGACACAGACGCATTTCTGCCCTTCACAGACGCGTTCTGTCAGACACAGACGTGTTTCTGCAGACTTTGTGCAATTTTTCCAATCTGTGAAGTTGTTTTGTTGTGACCAAATATGAATGTTTGACTATTTTTCGTGACAAGAGGATACAATGTTGATGAGGACTCAATGTTTGCAAGTGTTTAGACTCAAAATGACTCAAAGAAAAGTGTGTTGTTTGATGTAAAATTGTTTTGCATACACTTGAAGACACAAAAGACACAATGTTTTGATGTTTGGTCTTGAATGTTTGATAGTTCAAAATAAGTCAAGCACAATTCTTATGGCTGGCCAAGATAATAGTTGTTGATCCCACATGGAGTTTCCCCCAAGGCTATGCTATTCAGAGTGGATACTTAGATGCTTGACCCCACTGGCTCCACCCTCGGCACTCACTTCTTGGGGCAGCCAAGCATCAGTCCCCACGAAAACTCCTCATGGTGAACTTTGTATCTCTACTAAGAACCGTATGTGTGTGGGCCGCTACCAAAGGTCCGACCTTCTGCCTCAACAAATAGAAGGATTTTGGCTTCTAAAAAAAAAAGGTGCTAGTAAGGACATCTGCTCGTGTGGCCATACATGCGGCACTTTCAGGTCTGTAAATACAGAAGGTTCCCAACCGGTAGGGGTTATGCCCTACAAATGATCAAATAAATTTGATCAAACGGGTTTATGTGGAGACATAGTGTCGGTATGAACTAATCAACACATGTTATCCATAGTTTTCACCATGATTACAGTTATTTATAGTGGTTTGGAAGAAGATGGCTTTTCTTTTGCTACCACTTGGGTCATTCTCTTCTCACTAGTAGTCCTAATGACCACATGGGGAGACAGGCCCTCTAAAGATTAAACAAAAAGAGCCTATTGCTCAAGACACAAAGGACAATGGTTCAATTTTAGTGCACCAATTGAAGTGTTTTCTAGTCTATGAAAACAAAGCACACAATAAAAATCAAAAACCCTTGCCAAGGACCTGCAACAAAGATCTATTAGTAGTTTGGATTGTTTCAAATGATCACCCCTTCCTGCAAGCACACAAGTTAGGTAAATTTTAAACCCAAAATATTTTGTGAAAATAGGGGCCTTCAACAAAATGATTTTGCTTTCCAGACAAGCTGCACCAATTCTGTTAGCTAGATCTGAAAATGTTAGCTCAAAATAAACCAGATCTAAAAATCCGAATGACTAAAAAGTAAATCAATGAAACCCAAAAATGAAACAAGTGCACACAGACGTGATTATCAGAAACACAGACGCGACTTCTAGACACAGACTCACTTAGACAAGACGCAGATGCGACTCCAGAACGCAAACGCGGCTTCGGGACACAGACGTGACTGAAAACCCCACAGACGTGCCTAGGGAACAAAGACATGACTTCCAAAATTTGTAAAAAAATAAAATATTGCCGAGGATGCAGACGCGATTCTAGATGCCTCAGACACGGCAGAAAACCAAAAATGCAATTTGAAAGTACGCAGACGCAAAAATATCAAAATGCTATCGAAAAATGTCAGATCTGCAACTTCAAAAATACAAAATCTGCAACAAGGATGTTAAATGCAAAAGGGACAAGAGTCCCACCAGGCATGCCAAAATGTATATGGTGAAAATGGATACAACAATATTGAAAGGCTAAATAAATTCAACCAAAAAACCCTAGCCTAACAACAACAAATATCCACCATAACATATGAAGATTACCTAAGACAATGCAAATCAAATGAAATCACAAAGATTATACCATCACATGTCCAATAGGGTTTGGATCTCCATTCTTCCTATCTCCATTGATCTTGCTTGATATATTTGCTCTCAGATTTTATGTGTGCACAAGAGCTCAACAAAGAATGAAAATGTGGTTGCAAGTAGGATCGCATATGAAAGTGCAAAAGCATAGTGTAGTCGAGTCATAAGTGGGATGCATAGAATGATTAGTTAGGGGTTTGCTAATGAAGGAAGCATCTCCTTATATAGAAGACACTATAAGAAATGGAGGGATAAGATTGAGAGGTGTAAAAGATAAATGGTCGGCTATGATTAAAGGGTAGGTAAAGGAAATAAGAAAATAATAAGAGGGTAGGTAGTGTATGAATTAAGAGATGAATGACATGTGTCATAGGTGGAAAAGGTTAATGAATTAATTAAATAAATAAAGATTTATTTAATTAATAGAGGAAGTGGGATCAATTAAATAAATAAGATATTTATTTGATATAGGAAAAGGGTAATTTAAATAAATAAATGTATTTATTTAAATGAGAAATAAGGCTAGAAGAGGATAAATGAATTAATTAAATAAATAAAGATTTATTTAATTAATAGAAGAATTAGGCTAAAGTAATTAAATAAATAGAATATTTATTTAATTAGACATGACAATTTTAGGTGTCTACACATTCCAATAGTCCTGACACCTGTACATGACTCACAAACCTCAACACGGATTAATACTAGTAGCTTCTCATTGAATATTAAATATGTACTATCCTCCATATTTTTCTTCCTCTGACACATGTAGTGTTTTGAGTTCTCTATGCAAAAGGATAGCAGAGAATCATCGATCAAGATTTCATACATGCCAAAATGCGGCTTTCTAAAAGATTTCATACGGATATGCAGGACACTTACAGCTAAGATGTGATGTGTTTGCTATATTAGTTTTTTTCTCCAATTTGTAACAAAGATTAGCCTTAATTATTCTATAATTTTTATGTGACTGAAAAACATTCACCAATGTAATTACCAAAAAATAATGAACGATTCACCTTAATTTTTCCACATTTTTCATGGAATATGAACAAAATCGCGAACAAAAAAAATCACACAAAAGAAAAAGATTCACTAATAAAATTAAATTTTTTCCCAAAAAGAATGAAAAAAATTGCCTTAACTTTCGTACAATTCTTACGCAATTGAGAAAAATTCGCCAACAGGATTTAATATTTTTCCCCTATTAAAAAATAATCACAAAAACATTTAATATTTTCCTCCAAAATATTAAAAAATTCGCCAGGATTTTACACCTTTACCCAAGGGGGGGGAGTTTCTTAAAGTTATCCTTGACCCTGATCAGATATCTCTTCTTTAATGGCTACAAAAACAATGTCTTCATTAGCATCTCCCTCAGATTCCTCATCAGTGATACCACCATCAACTGCAATGAGACAATCTCTTTTGCCTTTTGCCTTGTACTTCTTAAACTTCTCCTACTTGTGCTCATTGTCACCATTAGGACAGTTAGCTGCAATGTGTCCAATCTTGTTGCATGCAAAACATTTCAAAGGTAATTTACCTCTATACTTACCGGTACCTCTGAGCAACCACTTGGCCAACTTTTCTTCAACTTCAAACTGTCTTCATCGTCAACTTCTCTGTTGGATCTAGATTCATAGTTGTGACCGACATCTGTACTTTTCCTCATAGGTGGGTTAGAAACTGAAGCTCTCAATGCAGATTCAGATTTCTAAATACTACCATCATAACCATTTAATTCAAAATCAGTAAGCTTACCATGGATGGAGTCAAGGGTTACCTTAGTTTTGTCAATTGACTTTAGCTCCTAAATGGCTGCAACTCGGATAGCGTAGACCGGTAGTAGGGTTCTCAACACCTTGCTAATCACTATGGCATATTTCCCCTTTACCACCAACACTCTTGATCTCACCAACTATCTCTTTGATCCTCTGACCATGCTGTTGTATATTCTCACCTTCATCCATCCACATGTCATCAAAGTTTCCTCTTAGACTCTCTTCTTTGGCAATCTTCATATGCTCATCACCGCTATAGATCTCTTCAAGTTTCTTCCATACCTCATATGCAGTCTCCAGACCATGGACATCTACATACTCTGCATCAAACAAAGAACTGATAATAGCCTCCAGTGCTTGATTGTTTTCTTGTTTCTCTTTCTTCTGATCATCGGTCATAATCCCACTAGGTGCAACATATTGAGTACCAACATGTTCCCAGTATTGACTTCCTAGACTCTTGATATAAATTTTCATTCTATTACTCCATATCCTGTATTTCTCTCTATTAAACTTTGGACCTTCCTTCCTCATCATGTTCTACAAGATCTTTACCTCAAGTTGTTAGGCTTAGACCTTAGAGGACCTGAATAGCTCTGATACCAATTGATGGTATGATGAAAGAATAAATCCAGTAAACTACTGAGAGGGGGGGTGAATCAATAGATAGAAAACTGATAATAGCTTTCACCAATCTCAAAATCAACCTCTGAATGCAAACTCTAAACTGACAAGTTTAAACACTAAACTTCAAATGCAATAATACTAACAAGTTAAACCGGTTCATTGTTATAACAGACTAACAGTAAAACATCTCTGAAACTCACAAATGATTTACCTAAATCATTCAAATACTTTACTAACATAACTAAAACCTCATTTCAGATTGCTGCCGGTTAACATAACATATCAAAGTGGATTTAGCAGTTAAGCAATTCAACCATAGTAAACATAACCACAAAAACATTCACCACTTGACACAATATTTTTGACGTGGAAACCCAAATGGGAAAATCCACTGTGGGGATGAATACCCACAAGTATTTTAAACTCTTCTATAGTTTGCCCTGTTAGGAGCCAAGCCTGTTAAAGCTTTACAATAAGTCTTGTTAAGAACAGATCCTGTTAGGAACCACCCAGTTAAGGGATTGACTATAATGCCCTATTAGAAGCAATACCCTGTAAGGAGTAACCTCGGTAGAGGATTTGAAATCCAAGCTAATGGATCACCTGTTTAGAGGATTTGAATAACACTAATCTTGTTAGAGCTTACCCGGTTAGGGGATTTGACTGTTATGATTGTTAGAAAACAACAGGGGTTTGCTGATCTATTTGAATAGCACTACACTTGCTTGTTCAGATCCTTTTCATGCTCCTATCTGCCTTTACACAAACTGTTGATACATCATTTGGTTCAGCAACCACACTCTCACTCACAACTACAAATTGCCAACTCTTCAACATAACAATTCATCAAACTTATAAACAAAACAATAGGTCCGTAACACATCACAAACCTAATTCTCTCATAGAGATTACAAACAAATCAATTCAAGTATGATTGTTGGATTACATAACAATCACTGCACATCATTCAAGATAACCTTGATCGCTCCTTGATCACTACTTCATCGAACACTGTAACTCATCATGTTGTTTAGATTACATGCAATGAACTTGCTCATTCTCAAGATAAAAACTGTTATCTCTACGCGCCAAAAACCATTTGAAACTTTTCTCATACAACATGCATACATGTCATAATCATTACCGCTCATCATCAGATCATAAACCAATACAACCGATTCACCAAACTTCATCGGTTAGGGTTTATCATATCAATAGGTAGGGTTTACCGGTTCACCTCTCTATTTCATAGAAATACCAATTTCCTCCACAAACTCACCTACCAGTTGCAGTTCCCTTCACTAGCTCTTCCTACCGGTTACAAAACAATATTATAATAACATCATTACCGATTATAATTGACATCAATGACAACATAATATTTCATTAATGCAATCTTCATGCAAATGCCAACAAATACAAGATAAACAAAGAAACATGAAAAATAGAATCACAGAGTAGTACACCAAAATTCATGTGGGAAAACCCTTACGGGTGAAAAACCCACACACCAAAGCAATCTCTTGTATTACAGTAAAAAACTATTCACATACAAGTTACAGATTTTCAAGCTTTGATTTTCTCTCTATTCAGGCAGTAGTAGTTCAGAAGATTATGTTCACAATCGGATTTTCAATTCTTATAGAATTACCAATCGACACTCAACCTTTCTACACAATGAAAAGAATCAATATCTCATCAACCTATCATCCAACACGACCAACTAAAACCTTCTCTTCAACCATTTTCCAGATGTTTATATGTCTCTGTCGAAAAATAGTTTGATTCAGTTACCACAACTCCAACTATCGAACTTCTTCAGATTTTCAATAACATGTCATGTTGTCTCCATTGCTTCCTATGAGTGGTTCCAATTTTCACCAATCAACTATGCACATCTCGGCAAGTCATTTCACATTCAAATGTAGTCCTCACCTCTATCACTTTTGGCTTGATTTGTCGTCAAGGTTACTTGGACATCGTTGTAGGATGGCGAGGTGAGCATGTCTCCTACTTCCCTAACTAGCCCGTAATGCTTTGTGGGAACCCTCGGACTACATGTGGGGTGACAGGGAAGACATGTCTCCTCACTTCCACATTAGCCTGCAACATCATCATACGATCGATGTTCATCATGCAGGATGGCGGGAGGAACCATCCCTTTGCCCTCGGTCTTTACCCTGCACTACACCTACGTTATCAAGATGACCCTCGTGGGGTGACGAGGAAGATAAAGTTATTCATCTTCTATTACCCCGCAAGTCCTCTTATCAAGTCCTTAGAGTCCTGTGGGGTGATGAGAGGGAGACCAAGTCTCCTTCCTCCCGCTATCTCGCGACCCTATTTGTCATGCCTAATTCAAACTATGGGGTTACACGAGAAGAACTAAACTTCCTTTCCCCACTACCCCGCAACACTCTACACACTGCTTCTTGGGAGGGTATATAACATGAAGGTTATTCAATTTCTTTGTCAATAACATGAAGGTCATTCTGTTCCTTTTGAAGATGATCAATAACACGAAAGTTGTCCACACCAAACTACTCATTTCAAAGACCAAGTGCCATCTGCTCAAGATTTCAACCAGTAAGTTTGAGACACCCATTCTCAACATTTGGATCACCTCCATTAACTAGAATAGATGCAAGATGATGCTACAAATATACCTCAACTAATTTCAACATCATAACTAGCAACTCTACTTCCTTAACTCAAAATACTTTAATGTGACTTGACAATAATTTGTATTCCTCATTCTTCAAGATGCCTTGACATCAATGATAAAATTGGTCAACACTTCAAGCACTCCTTTGACATCAATGACATCATATGTTCAACACCATGAACAAATACAATGACTTTTAACGCCTAGTTATAATTCCTTTATGACATGTATGTCTTAAAAGCTTGTTAATAAGGTCCAAAAAAAGATTTTAATTAAGAGTAATAATCAAAACAATATAACATGAAATTAATACATATTAGGGCACTAGGATGTCTAAAACAGATTTAACCCCCAAATAGACAATATTTTAAATATTATACTACTAAAGGAGAGATCACTAAAATGTAGTTGAATTTCACCTTAGATGTTTTCTTGTAAAATAGTATTCATAAATAATACAAGTGAATATGATGATCTAAGCTTCAATTAGATCCATTAATCATAATGTCAAAAACAAACCTTGTCACAAATTTACATGTATAAATTATCATACCAAATATTGTTTATGTCATGCCAAAGTGTTAAATACCCTACAAAAAGATGTATTATCATAAACCATATAAAAAATTTAAATACTCCATATAATGAGATTAACATATAATGAAGAGTTAATCAAACTACATTCCAATATGACCCTCTCCATGAAAAGATATATTACTAAGAAAATTTGGTTCAATATCATACAATACAAGTTTGATACATTAAAAGACCATATTGTCAATAAATCCTAACACTTTCTCAAGCCCTATATTAAGATTATTCTATTATTTATCTCACCATGGATAATTATAAAAGGTATACTATAGTAAAAACCCTAGACAACTTAGCTATGATATTCAAGGTTGAAATGTGTCCTATAACAATGATACATGATCTTAAAGTTAGGTTGAAATTGTATTCTATTTAAATATACTCAAGCCAATAAATCTCAAGAAACACTAATTATTACAATTAGAATACACAAATTATAACAAAATTATCTCTCATACTAAGTTGAAAGATAGTATCTACAATAATAACTAAAATTAGTTAGTTAATAGTGTTGCACAATCAAATCCCTATATCTAACCACCAAATAGCCCCCCTACTAAACAAATGCATGTAAATCTTCTATGACTATGAAAATGGTACCCAAAAGCATGTAGTTTAAGCTACCCCTAGCAAAAGAACCATGACATGTTCACCAAAATGTGATAATTAATTAAATCAACATCTAAGTTTCTTCCCTTGACAATGATCAAATCTTAATTGTAATAGCTAACCCTCATAAATAATGACAAAATACAATATGATAAATTCATACACAAATCAATAATGAATTTAATAGAAGAAAAAGGAAAAAACCATAAAAAACTTCACAAATGCGAGAAATATTAGGGTTTAGTCCCCTTTGTACAATTAGAACTTGAGCCCAAACTATTAATCTAAGAGGGTGAATTCCTTGAGACAACCTAATATGTCCATAAATTTCAAATAAGCCAAATAAGTAAAATATACTATATAAATATCATTGTAAGGCAAATATACCAAGCCAATAAAAAATACTTAGTAGAAACAAAAAAGAAGAATTAAACTAAAAAGGCTATCTCTAAGTGGTTGCAACAATATTCAAAAGTGTTTGCTTTTCAAGAACCACATACCAACCTAATGTATCCAAGGCCCAAGAAACATACAAATAAGGCAGTTTTATCTCCATGGCTCACCAAATTACATTAATTGAATATTATCAATGTTTATCTCCACACAAAACCATCCAAATTCTTTTAAACTAGAGAGTGAATCAAGAGAAATAATATATATCTAAAAATCTAGGCCTTCTTCACACCCAAACCCTAAAAATTCTCCTCATTCTTCTCCACTTAATTCTAAAAAATAAGCTTGTAGATGAGCATCATGGAACCAATGCTATAACATAAAATAGCCCATGAAAAATACATGAATTTCAATCTCCGCAATATATATATATATATATATATATATATATATATATATATATATAATCTCAAACCCAACATGTATTTCCTTTCTCATTCAATGCCTATAGAAAAGGACTATCTCAAGTCAACCAAACTCTTGTCAACTCAAAGGTGGAAAAGCTTTCAATAAAGTTAAAAGACTATGGTATATTTAATAACTGAAGCAGTCATGGCAGGATAGTCCTCAAAAGAACAGTCTTGACCATATAGCAAGAGTAAACACAAAATAAGCAACACAATGTGATGGAGGTAATGCAGAATTAGACTTATATTATATCATGGAATTCAAATACAAATTGACCGGCAACATGCAGGCTTTTAGATTCGGCACACATGCTCTAAATACAGTATCCAGGCTCAAGCAAGACTACAAGCCAACTCTGAATCTCCTAATATTCTGTTTATTCTTCTATGTCCTATGATCTGTCTAGCATATGTTTAGGTACATTGATTTATATGATATTCATATCTCTAGGATGATCCGCGTCGACCCAAGATGAAAACAATTATCGATGAAGAAAGTGTAACGTGAAGAACAACTAAGTCGGCCCCCACCAAAAGAATTCCTCTGAAAACATAGAATGATGTGCGGACCCAGGGGAAGGTTCACACAAGCCAAGGAACATTAGAGGACATGAAATCAGGCTCTACAAGATTCTCCATTAGAAAATAGGTCCAAGTGCTTTGGTGCATAGATTAGAAAATTGTCCCGCATTCCAAAAGTGATAACTTGATGGAAAAAGATCCAAATGACTCGCAGACCTAGGATAAGGTAGGTGAACATGTCTACGAACAAAATCCGGGTCCACGAGATCGAGTGAACAAATGTGGCAAAACGCAAATGAAATACTAAAACTGTAAGGCCAAACTGAACAAAAAACAAAACATAAAACAATTGGAATGTAAATATTTTTTAGTGATGCAAGATCGCCAAGAACCAGGAATGCTCCTACATCAATAACACATTAAGACCTTAGGTTATGTCCTTATTTCTACAATTTAGGTGTCACAAGTACAACCCATTTCATACCATATGTTCTTTTCATGGAAGCTACACATAATACATTCTTTTTATTTTAATTAATATATGCATCTTTCTAATAAATAAGAATGAGCCCACATCTATATATTGTATGATAACTCCCTAATAAAAATAATATCATAAACAAGGCCATGAAAATGATATTAAAAGACCAAAATAACAAGGTAAAATAAACATAGTGACTACATTATAACATGCTCATTTTTGTAACTATATTATTCAAAGACATTAAGTCTCCACAATCCATGAGATATTGATCAGTTGTTTTTGGAATTGATTGCATGTAAGTTTTTGAATCAACGTTTCGGATCACACTTCGTGATCCATCATCGGGATGAAACCAATTAGAGAGCAAGAAGAAGTGAAAGATGTCCAAAGAGAAGACCAACACTCTGTGATCCATCATCTGCTCTTTGGACATCTTTCACTTCTACTTGCTCTCTAATTGGTTTCATCCTGATGATGGATCACAGAGTGTGATCTGAAACGTTGATGCAAAAACTTACACACAATCAATTCTGGAAACAACTGATCAATAACTATGTTATTCTCAAAGGATAACCATGTAAAACATATATATTTGTGCCAATCCACTCTAAGTTTGGAATCTCTATAGTTATACAACATGCCCAGTAAACTTATCAATAGTATCATCTTAAGTAAATATGAAATTTAACACATATTGCAATTAAATAAATAACTCTTATCATGAACTAAATAATTATATTATTATACTATAATTATAATTCTACAAATTAATAGATTGATAATGAGATAACAACATAGTTATGGAGCTTAATTTCATCCTTTATCTTCTTAAGAAACATAGTATTTTTTATTATTTTGATGATTTGTCTCGAAGTGTGATCTAAGACATTGATATTAGAAATTACTACTAAATGCAAAACCACACTATTGAACATAGAAATAAATACATATTTTACATCATATACAATCTCCCCAAATTATATGTACTATACATAGTGTTCAATCATAAGCCTATAATTCAAATTTGATATAACTTTTTATAATTGTTTAAATAATCTAAATAAGATTATTTATTTTTTTAATAATTTACTCCATTCATAACACATTTAAAGTAATATGAATGTGTTTCTATCAAGAACAAATAAGTCTTACAACAAGACAAAAACATTTAATGTTGAATGTACTAATGTAACCTAGATTGTGATAGTCCATCACTCCAACCTAATGAAATTATCCAATAATTAGTAATAAAAGAAAATTTAATTGAAGAGGATAAAGTATAATGTTTTTTATGTGTAGCCATCAATTAAAAAAATAATAGACATCACATGTCAAATATTTTTTTGGAATCCAAGTCATATAAAAATGTTTCCTTATGATAAATCCAACTTGTCCTTTGGTCTCTCAAAGACTTTAAATTCGGGAACTTAGTCAATATCAATTAATTGCAATGTTTAACTTGATGTAATATTTGAAATTGCCTTTGATTTTCTCTATTAGGTCGCTAACCACCTTTCAATAAATTTGTCTTTATTTGGTGTGCACAAAAGTGAAAGTGCATTATCAAGATCATAATCATCATCATCATAATAATAATGTAGTTGCCACCAACTTGTATACGAAACGTGCAAGGGAAACAGATTTGTTTAAATGATTGCCGTGTTTAGTTTGAATAAGATTTCTATTTTTGTTGTATTAACATTCATTAGTTATTCTGTTTTATCCATTTTTGTTATCTTGAAATAATATATATTTACGAGTTTGTATTCCACATCTCATCTCATAAATAACTTGAGGAGATTTACTATGTTTGTATGCTTTGAGAAGATTTATTAGGTTTATATGATTATGTAAGTTATTAAAAGAAGAGATAAAATCTAGGGGATATTTTATGATGTTTGTTTATTTGTATAATATATAATAAAAGATTTTTAAGAATATTTGTAAATTAAAATATTTATTTTTTTATAAAAAAAAAAATTCCTATTCGAATAACAATGAATTTTTGTGATAATTCTTTTGTAGTACTTCGAAACTAAAATTTTTATTATTTAATAAATTTATTTTCTCGTGACTTAAATCATATTGAAATCATTGATAAACTCCTCCCTTCAAAGCATCTTATAGACATGACACTTTCATTTGATGATATGATAAGCATGGTTCATTAAAATTTGACTAATGGGAACTCTATGCCTTTTGATTCATCTAGATGAGCATTCCCCTTATCACATTAAAAAATAAAGTAATACTAGGTGCAATAAATATCATGGTTCCATATACATTATCGGTGGTGTAAATAGGATCATGATCAATCCTTCTTGTTCCTGACAATATTATCATTGAATAAGATCTTTATGGTATCCAAGTTTACCATGAATTATACCTCGACTTAGGAGTAGCTCTAAAATGTTATATACTAGGACACGTGAAACTTTAGGAAGAGTGATTGTACCCATTAAATTTGGTCCCAAGACTATTGAGGTGCTAACAAATGAAAGTAACTAGGTCACTTTTTTGTTGGTAAATGTTGTTATTGATGTCAACTAGGTAAATTATAGGTTGCAGAAGAAAGTAACAGAGGTGACAATATGTTGACTTTGTGTGCTCTAGGGTTGAAAACATGTTCTAAATATGCCTCATTATTTATTGATCCATCGGGTTTGAGTCATGAAGGCTGCAGGTTGAAATACATTGAAGATCCTCATGGTTGGCAGGTTTTCGTTGAGACAACTTTTTGTCCCATTGACGTATATCTTTGTCAATGAGACTTGGTCTTTCGCTAAGACCCTTTTTGTCTCCTATTGGGCTTCATTGTTATACTGATATGCATTCTTTTGAGGTGACTATGTTTTGGTCTCGACAATATAGCCTTGTTTCGGTGTGAGATGGCAATTTGACAAGATAGCTTTTGTCTCTTATCGACACCTTGATATCCTCACAAACTAGCTTTTCGGTGCAACCATAGACCTATCTTAACGATCTGGTGAGATTAAGGTTTTGTGTGGGGCCTAGCCAAGTATCTTATCACCCTATCACGTCTGATTGAAAAAGTGGAAGTGTATCACTTTTGTTCCTAAGTTTGTGTTTCTCCCAATCCTCTGATCTCTGATGTGGACCCCACCAAGCATCTCATGTCTTATGTCATGTGATCACGTCTAACTGAAAAAATTAAAGTCATTTTGTTCTCAGTTTTGATTTATGGTCGATCTTCTATCTCCAATAGTTGGGCCCACTTTGTTGAGTGTCTATAGATGTCCAAGTGGCCTATGCTCGTCGGTTTACTTAGGCCAAGTTGGTTTCATGCAACCTCTTTTCTCCTTTGTGCCTCATGCTGCCAAGTGGTAGGCGTTGATTAGCTCTCTCTGTTGTGCGAGCATCGTGGTGAAATGGCCTTTCGCCAAGACTTGCCCTTTCGGCAAGATCTTTGTTCTCTTTGGGTGCCTCTCAATTACTACATCGAAACACTTCTATTTTTGGTGTGAGCGATTGAAGTTTGGACGATAATGTGCTTTGTGTTAGTGTAACCCTAAGTTTGTCTGGCCGACATGGTTTGAATTTCGACAAAGGGTTTTAGTTCGATAAGACAATGCCATGTCTTGTCCATAGTTTTCTTCTTTCAGTGTGACCATGCCTTTCACTAGGAATCAAACTCATTCTTCCAAGCGTGTCTGAGATAAAGAAATAGGGTTTAAGTTCATTGTGGTAGTTAAACCTCTTATCGATAAAACCCTTCTTGTGGGTTTTGACCATTTGAGATGATTTTGTCGACACGTTGGTAGCCTGATTGTCACAATGATCCATGTGGGAGTTGACTAATATTGACCAGATGATTTGGACGAAAAATATGTTCAGACATATGATCATTTAGGTGGTCAAAAGATAATTCAGATATGCAGAAGTCAGTGATCATGATGCACTTAAATGAGGCAGTTGTCAATCCAATCAAACCAAGTTGAGAAAGGATGGAGAATGCATAGATGGCGTCCATGTTGCAGACTATTGTGTGGCTCGAGATGATCGACAGAGAGAATATCAAATCTTATTGGCAGATGAAGATTACTACATTTAGTAATCTGAGTACACATAATGGTCAAGAGATAGGGAGGATGCATTTAATATGGGCGACCAATCTAAGAACACTTTCAGAACAGAGAATAAAATCTTATGTAGTGAAGATCTCCAAGATGTTAAAAAGTGAATAAAATATTTGATTTCTACTTGGAGGGAAAATACATAGTGTACTAAGATGACCGAATAGAGGATGTTTTGATGAGATGTGATAGAGGTAGTTGTGTAGAGCTAGCAGAGAGAAAAAAAAAAAAAAAAAGGTGCAATGCTAAACTGAGAAGTGGGGTATCTTGAAAAAGGAGACAAACTAGAAAGTGAGGGGTGTTGCAAAAAGGAGTGAGCTGCAAGGAAAGAGTGTGCATGTAGAATATTGAAAGGTGTCAATTCTGAGAAAGTGTAGTTGCGGAGAAGTGAGGGCAGCATACAGAGCTAAGTGTGAGTATTGCAGAACAGAGAGGAGTGTGATTTCAGAGAATAGAAGTGTAGAAAAGAAAGAATTTAGAAGGCAGTGTTAAGTGTATACAAAAGGGTGAGGGTGCTTGTGAAGAGGAGAATGGAAATGATTAGAGGGATAAAAAGAGGACATTGAATAGAAGATTGCATTGATTTGTAGAGATCAGAGGATAGAAGAAATATATTAAAGATTCAGCATAAGAGAGAGCAGCAGTGTATGTATGTCCATTAGAGTCTAAGGGTTACAAAATCTATTTTTAACAAGGCATTTCATTGTATCAAAATATATCATTCAGTCATTGTATTTATCTAAGTGGGTTCTCAGAGTAGGGGTTGGTGCTCCTTAAGTAGGTGCTCAAAATTTCAGGGGTTGGTGCTCCTTGGGTTGGTGCCCTAAAATATATTAATTAGGTATTTCATTGTGAGGTTGGATTGGAGCAATAGACACTAGCAACTATTCTCACCAAGGTTTTTCCCCACAGTGGGTTTTCCTCATATACTTTGTGTTATGTGATTTATCTTTGTGTGTGTGCCTTTATTCTCATTTCATCATTAGTATTTTCATAATTGGTTTTAAATTTAAAGATTCATTGATTCACCCCTCCCCCCTCTCAGTAACCTAATTGTGTTCCTTCACACCTATCTACAACTACTTTCACATTCTTCTAGGGAGACCTTGGTTATGTTCTTCATGTTGATTATACATCAATGACTTAATTTTCTTCATGGTGAAAATAGTATTACCATACCTTGATCCAATTTCAAGCCAAACTACATTGATGCTAACTACACTATACATAAATTCATTCATAAAGCTAAGGGTGCACCTCATTGGCAAAATGAATATATAAATTATGTAGAATGAAAATATAAGTTCCTCAATGGTAATATTCTCTATCAACATGTTAATTTTTTGGACCTTTAGTTAACCACACCAACAATCGATTGTTACCTTACATTGGACCATATAACTTTCATTTGAGCTCCTAAAAATTATAATTCATCTACTTCACCTCATCTTAGGGGACAATGTCACCCTCCCACTACTTCTTCTAAACAATCCAAGCCTCCATCTATGACCAAAATTGTACCTCCATCTCCACCCAATCATCAATTTTCATCTCTATATTTCCTACAAATTTAACTTCTCCTCCTCCTCCTCCTCCATTTCCTCCAACACTTCCACCTCTTCTACCCACTTCATTTTCTTCTCAACATTTTTCTATAACCTTTTATAGTTCCTCCCATAAAATTAACCCATCTATCCCCTCCAATCAATCATCCACTTAGAGCTAAGGGACCTTTCCCTTTAAACTGTATGATGGTTTGGTAGTTCTTTACTTCTTCTTCACATTATCCTTCCTCTTCTTCAATTGATCCTCTCTCTCCACATAACACTTCTCTTCATCTCCACATACCCCAATTCATGTTCATCACCCATTCTAAGTTGTCTTTTAAGTGATAACCATCTTTCCAAAATTATTAAGACAAATTTTAGGCATTCAAGTCAAATGAGCATTACCCTTTTCTAATTTATATATAAAAGTTATTCACATTTATATTCAGGATTTATTAAAAAAGAATTAAGATCATTCATGAAAGAGAAAGAATAGAATCAAATTTTTAACTATGTTGTATACTAATGATAATTTTATTTTCATCAATCAACATCAGAGTATCTCATGTTTCATGTCCTAGATAGACTCCATTTCCTATTTTATGAAGTTCAATATAAGTTTGTCTTGTGTGATATTATATTTTAAGAATAATTATTGTAATAACTCTTTTAAAGTCAGTGCATCCAAACCATTTAGGCATAAATAATTACACAAATATTCACATTACATGGATAGTATTGAATCTATTTTCTAAGGAAAGATATATTGGTTGCATAAAAGTGTGATTAAAGTAAAATTAAATAACAAAACCTACAATTTATTAAATTACTATTTGTATAGTCTATTAGAATTAATTATAAAAAATTTAAATCCAAATTCTATAATACTATTACATATTAGTCCATCATGACCATTAAGAAATCGAGTACAATCTAGTTTTTAATTTTCAATTGTGTTGGACATTGGTTGGGATACATCATTGTCTTCTTCAACTAGTATTTGCTCTCACTACTCCATCAATTTTTTAATTACTTCGTCGGTCTCCATTAGACTAAGATAATTTAATATTTGTCACACCTATCCTTTCAAGATAGACTTGTAGATTATAATTCCTCTATTAGGTGGGAATGTTTGAACATTGTTTCTAGTAATATAGAGCCTCAAAAAATCATAAAAAAAATTATTTAGTTTCTAAAATTTGACTTAAATGGGTATGCCACTAAAAACTTTGTCTTCCTTCACTAAACTTAGAAGCATCATTTGGCATATATCTAGAAGTTTAGAATATTGTAAAATAAAATATCATAAGATGGCATTCACACTTAGGTTTTTCATAATTTACTTATTCAAGCATATTTAAAATAATGGTCTAGCATTTTAAACACTTCAATAATTATTGTTACAAATTAAGTAGATTATTTTATCAAATTTGGCGTATCTATAATCTATAATTCCTTCTATTTATCTATTTATCTATTTATTTCCACCCATCTTCTAAAAAATAGCCAAGTATTCTACCTTGATCTAAAAATCATGTGGACAATTAATAGATTCTATGCTATTGGTGTTCTGATATTAGGATAAACTATAGAAATTTCTTACCAAAAATTATCATGATAAGATCACTCTTTAATCTTTGATGCCAAAATTATTGAATTTTCATATAATATATCTTTTATAAAATCCACAAGATGATTAAAATCCTCCCTTGTAACACTTTTTTAATTATTTTAGATTTGCACATAAATCACCTACATTATTGATCTCTACAAAGTAATCTAGGTGCTCAATATCCATCATTACTTACTAACTTCCAAACTTTGAATGATCCATAAATATTTTAGTCTTACTCACATATATATTGTTCAAAGTAAGAAATAATATTTTACATAGCTTTCAATATATTGCAATGTACATATTGATCTATCTTGTTGAAATAATATTTTACATAGCTTTCAATATATTGCAATGTACATTGATCTATCTTGTGCTTTTTTTAACAAAAAATATTTCTTCTAACATGGTAAGAATCACAAATAGAGTTTATAGTTTCTCTCTATCATTGAATAGTTCCAACATAATTTTGTGAGTTAAATTTTTATAAAGAACTCTTCCATTTGAACAATTTATTTTTAATTTTGTGTAACAACATCTACTTAGCATCAACATCCTTACTTATCTTATTATTTGAAATAATTCCTTAAAAAAAAATTGAACTTCAATACTTTTAAACTTTTATAAATATGCATAAACTTCATACACAAAATCTTCAACTTTTAGCATAGATGAAGACTAGCTCAAAATTTTAAATGACAATCTAATTCTATAGGACATGCAATGAATACAAATAATTTAAGACATTTATAAATTCGCTATCGGCCCATTTTTCAACCTACCTGACTAATTTCTTAGCCATATGATTGTAGGGCCAACTTGTTTGCTATTTTTAAATCATCAAGACATCTAATATTCTTTGAAGTATCTTTTATTACTTCTATAAGATTAACACAGTTAGAATTTTATTTTATTAAATATTAAGTACAAGTACATGTCATTGGTAGATATGATTATCTATAGCATAAAAATGCATGCATAACTAAGAAATAATATCAATGGTTATCACCTTATTTAAATACAAGGCAAAGAATTTCATTCGTTTTAATTTGTTTTCTATATCTTGCTTCTCCACCATAGCTAGACATTAAATAGATTCTCAACCACTATTAGTAGATCAATATGAAAGTAAAAAGTTTGGGCACTTCAGAAAATGTAATATATATTATATTTTAGATATTGAATCATAAGATAATTTTTATTTGATAAAATATAATATAATTATGAGTTATAAAAGAATGGAACTATTATGGAACCTTCAATAATGGCAATAAATGATCATGATTGGATATATTCTTCATACGCATCTATCTTCCTGGCATAATTAGTTATATTTTATTTTCTAAAATGACACTAGCTTGGACTTTCCATTTATATTTAAATTTTCATAAACTTTAGATTCTTTTCTTATATTTTCCACTTCAAATATTATAGTGACTTTGTTTTACTATTCCCACTATATCTTCATTCTTTATAAGATCTCTAATGGATACATAGAAAACCATTTTAGTTTAAATATTTGTGACATGTGCCAATGAAATGCTCTAATTTTATTACTAATATTTTAAACTCAATGTCACCACTACCAGTAACAACAATATTTTCTTCCTATTAAAGTTTTGTTCACACTTTCAATACCAAATTATGCCACATAACATCAATTTGATTCAATATATTCCTTAGATGCATGCTCATTAAAAGTGGTTCAAATCAAACCCATCAATGTTAGGAATACTTTAATGGTTATTTATTCTTGATGGACTCTCACCCATTTTAGTGAATAGATTTATAACTAAATATTATTTGTTATAATTTTCTTCTCATCCAATGGATAATAATTAATTTTCACAATAGTTCTAGACAAATCATTATTAAATTGATGAACTCCCTCTATGTTTAAAATGGACGACTCCCTTGTGTATGGGGTTTTTATAAAATTTTGACATATTTTTAAATCTAAAAAATATATAAAATGATAAAAGAAATATAAAATAAGGGTGAAAGAACAAAGGAAAGAAGAAAAATCTTAATAGGTTTGTTAGATTCTTTGAGAAGAAGGAATCAAGCCAAATTTGATGTTGGTCATAGATCACACACAACCTCAATCAAGAGATGATTGAAAATCAAAATAGAAGAATGGAGAGAAAATCTAAAAGAGAGAAAATAGAGACAGAGGGAGAATTTTGAGAATAGACTCATCACTCTCACCAAACAATCTACCAAACTATTGAAGGTGAGAGGAGAGTGTTGTATATATAAAAAAATAAGGATATTTAGATCTAAGAGGCGCATTAATTCCTACTACTCATAAAAGTTCTGAGGTTTTACCTACTTGGTAAATACCAAAACATGTGGCATAATCTCCTCAAGTAAATATAGAATAGATTTTATGAGAGGTGGTGCAAAAATCTAAAAGAGGGTGAGAAACCAAGCTATCTTTATAACCTGCTTAGGTAAAGACAAAACAATGGTTATGAGAGGTGGCTTAACAAGCCAAATGGGGTGTGTAACTCAACTACCCATGTCTAGGAGAGATTGAAAAATGTAGCTAATGTATTTCTCTAGGTCTCATATTAACCACATCTAGTAAACCTAAGAAATATCGCTAACATAAGGAAAATAGAAAACCTACACTAACAACCCCCCTTAAAGCGTAGAGAGAGAGAGAGATTTTGTATGTGAATATATAATCTACACATACAAAATCTTAAAATTATTAGTTCAAAATTTCAAATTCTTAATGGGTTGCTTATAATAAGTGTTAAAATTTGAAATATTAGCTTAACATGTTGATTTGAGTGTCTTGCTTAGGCCAAAAAGTGAAACACACATTTATGCTTCCACTCTTAATTTTGTAACTCATGTGTACCTTCATTTTGAATAAGTAGATTATCGTATGTCATTGGAAACCATGTTTCATACCTACTAGGATGAAGTGTTAGTTGCTCTTATGCATTTATGATGTCTTGAGGGTGAGTGTTCATACCATTTGTATCTTCATTTATCCCTCAATATTTGGGTGCCTTGAGAGTATCTCTTTATTGTATTTGTGCTTCCCCTTTGGAAAATGTTTTATATTAAGATATTTCCAACCCCTTTTGTTGAGATGGTATAGTGTCTCTATTTGTGTACTTACATATGTCTCTTCTACCCATGTGTTGGGTATTTGTGCTAATGCATTCATATTTGATGAATATAATTATGTGTGGGTATCAAAATTGTTAGTGTTGTATTTATAATGAAAAATAAAACATCATGGTGGTGGTTCCTAATGACATGTTTTATAAAATAAGAATCAAATTCTCTAGGCCTTGGTGGAAATATTGGAAGTGGTTTCCAAACACAAAAGATTTCAGGTTCTAAAAAAAGAATTCATTTTTTAAGCTGATTAAGCCCATGTATTGAATTAAGTAGACTCTTAGATATTAATCTTTAAAAAATGATTAAGTATTTCAAGATTCTTGATTCAACGGGACTTATTATTTAATACAAATCTTTATATAAAAAATAGTTGGTGATGAAAATTTTTATGTTGGTTATTTATGTTGATAATTTTTCCATCACTAATAGTGAAGCCAAATTGATTCAAAAGTCAAATTTTGTTTCTTACTCTATTTTATAAATGAGTAGTCTCAAAGTCTTATATAATTATTCAAGATAAGACTTGACTTAAGAAGGCTATATATATGTTTTTTTTTTGATAAAATACACAAGGCATATAGATAATTATTAGAATTTAAAATATTACAAAGATATAAGTATTTTTAGATTTACAACAAGGAGTCCAAATTTAGGAGAGCATTGCTCCATCCAAAATTTGGACAAACATCACCAAATGATTTGAAGAAGAACCTAGAAACGACTATGCAAACCCCTCTCTCTCTCTCTCCATGTGCGTGTAAGCCTTAATAGATTTTCAAGTCATCTAAGATTTTTGAAATAGAGCTCTTGATAAGTCATTTGACATCTCAAATCTTAAGATTTTAATCATTAGTATGCTCTTCTCTTGCGCTTAGTGTGGTTTAGAGAATCAAAAAGTTTCTTCACATATGTAGAAAACTTTTTGTAATTGTCTTGCTTTTTAATATCAAAAGTTGTAGTCATTCGACCTCCAACCTTTGCTACTATTATATCCACTTGATCAAACAAACATTGACCAAATACTTGATAATAAAGATTTTTTTTTTTATTATACTAGTAATGAGCATATTGCTTGAACATGATGACTTAGTACAGCTAAATATGATGGATTCATACAAATTGTCTTTCTATAAATAAACACATATTTTTTAAAGCTACATTGCTTTCGTGTAATCTTGGCTTTGCTCCAAATTTGCTCTCTACTCTAAATTAGAAATCTAACTCGATTTGTTTAATATTTGCATGCAAAGAATTGTTCGAATCTAGTAGAGGGAAGTTTGAACGTGTCGAAATGCTTTACTTGTGTAGTTACTTGTTTTGAGGGCAGGCATGAATGATTTGAGATAATAATGAAAAATATTAAACTGAGATTTTAGGATTGTTACGTATGAGTAACGTGTCTGGTCCACTAAGTAAAGGAGGTGCAAATGCAATGGACTGGATAATAATGTGACTTGTCTGAGAGGGTGGAATCAGTTCCGTGGCGCTCCACTTTAAACTCATAAATTCATACAAAACAATCGCTTTGCCAGACGTCAACTTCATCAGGGTTATATGCATCAAGATCTGCTCTGGTGGTCCAATTTTAACTACATTTTTCTTGGCTTTGTCAGCAGGAAAAAGTCACCACACCAATCGCTCTCCACTTTGACACGCTCCCCGAAATAATTTATGCATATTAGTTCTATTCCAACACGGCAAGTAATTAATTTGTTATGTTCCTGCATGAACATGAACATGGATATATGAATCTGCTACATCATCCTTGCGTATGCATTATTCTTCCACCCCTGCTGTCATCATTTCCACTAGTCGAAAAACATTCATGCGCACCAATTTCAAACAAAAGTTTTCATTAGCTAAGTATATATCCATCCTTTCTTTGACTAGATTTCATTACATGTGATAAACATACATATATTCTCTGTGAGAAGCACAGCAGTTACAGACTGCTAGCTAGGTAAAAGCCAAATATATTAGCAGTAGAAACAAACGGCAACGGCAGCTTTTCCCACTAATTTAGCGTAATGATTGATGTGTTGGCGTCACATGTGCACGGGTCTCACGTAATGCTCTCAAGTGGGAAGAAAAACAATGATCTGCCACACCTTCTGCAAAGCAAATCTTCCATTTGCTTTCTCTGTCATTTGTATATAATTAATTATCATCTTGCCAGCGATGCCAGACAAGACAGACAAAATTGGCTACTTTGATTCATATTTACAATGAGTACATTACAGGATTCTACTAGCTAGATGCTCAGCAGATCAAAACTTATATTGAATTATATCATGTGATGCAGCATATTATAATGCGAGCGGGGATCTAGCGGGGCGAGAGAAAATTCTCTGCCCAGGAGCTAAAATTGCGCTTGGATCGTATGTTGCTTTCCATTCTGAGAATCTGTTCCATTTGCCGCCAAAATGCTTCTTCCACTCCGACTCTGTGCTGTATTGAGGAAGATACTGTTTCACACCCATTCCTTCTCTGTTGCAGAAATCCAGTATTCTTTCATTTTGATCCCTCAGGAACTCTTCGCTGTTGGGTCCTCCTCTTCTTTCAGAACGCAGTGCAGAGCGCAGCAATCCCACCAGGTAGAATATATCCTCTTCTGGTGTCACCGCCGACATTTTATCATCCCACCTGCAAATTAACAACACAAAATGAGACCCAACACAAATATAGTGAGGAGAAATCAAAACCAGAGAGGATTGAAGAAGAAGAAGAAGAAGAAGTAGTTACTTGTTGCGGTTCATTGGGTAAATGAGAATAGGGCCGCTGCTGGTGTTACGCAGAATGTCTTTGAAGACTCGTGCATCGAATTCATGAATTTTTGACTTGGGTACCATGAGATTCAGCCATGGGTGGGGTACGTCCCAGAGTCCTTGCTTTTGCAGTTTAATCTCGGACGTGTGAACCCTATCCAGGAACTCCACGTATGACAGATCCGTCATAAATACCGATCCTGGGATGAAGTGCAGAGATGATAACAGCCACGTAACATCCTGCAACGTTTCAAAAAACCTATCTTTTCTCAGTTCAAATGGTAGTAGAAAAACCAAAATCAAAATTATAGGTACACCAATAATCTTTTGAGAAGCATAGAGAAAGCTGCATCGTTGAACAACTTTGGGAGTTAGGAGATCTAGGTACTGTTTTGGCTTCTAACTTTGTATATATTAATCGATAGTTACAAGTTTGGACACATATTGGTCTATCCATCACCTCAAAACTTGGTTTGTCCAAACAAGAAGATTTGGACAATACAATGTGAAATAAGCTAAGCTAGTCTTATTACCTCATCAACCTTGTCAAAATTCTCGTGCATGTAATTGAGGGTCATTTCCAAGCAGTATAAGACGCGGCCAGTGGTGTTTAGGCTGCTCACTTTCACTGGATTTTGCGGCGAGAAAAACGACGACCTCCAATTGCTAAGCAGTCCTCCATTGTTGACAATTACGAATCCTTCAACGTAATCGAACGTGAGTTCCCCCTCCTCCGGGCGGGAGATTAGATTCTCCTGATCTTGGGTAAATGTCTTGAAGTCTGAGTACAAAACTCTTATCCATTTCACCTGTTGGGTCAATTACAAAACCCACCCAAATCAATGAACAATTCAAACAAAATACTGGATGCGTGAATTTGAGAATGAGTGTGAGATAATTAATCTAGTAAGAACGCACTCTGTGGGGTGCAGGCTCGAGAGCAACCGTAGCTTTGGTGATGATGCCAAACTGGCCCAATCCGCCAAGGACTGCATGAAATAGCTGGGCATTGTGATGTTTGGAACAAGTCAAGACGTCACCTTTCCCTGAACAGTAAGGAGATCATAGATTAAAAACAAGCGCGGAGAAGGTGGATATGTCAGTCATGCGTGTAAGGATTTTCTCCTTTTAACATTTTGGGCAAAAAGACAAAGATGCATACCAGTGACGACTTCGAGGTGATAAACGTTGGTTATCTGGGGACCATGGCGGAAAGCTTGGCCGCTAACGCCAGCGTTAGAGAGCGTCCCTCCAACGGTGAGATAGAGATAGTCTGTCCATGACTTGGGAGCCAATCCGACCTCCAGAGTCGCATTGAGAAGCTCAATCCACAGCTCTCCCCCACTCACCTCTGCATACATCCCTTTCTTGTCAACTCTTATTCCACCCTTCATCGACCCCATGTTGATCACAATTCCACCTTCTGCCTGGGCCTGCCCGTTGAGAGAATGTGCGTGGCCTCTGGCGGCGACGGTGAGATTCGAACCCCCGCCCGACAGCTTATAAATCGATGTAACCAGAGAGGCAACGTCGGCTACGGAACGAGGATAGAGGACACCAGCAGGAAGAGCTGTTTTGTGGTTCCCAAAATCAGTAGCAGCGACCTGGGTGTTGTGGAAATCGATGTGTCCCTCCAAATCGAGCATTGTGAGAGACAAACACCCCTTACAGACTGCTAAATCTAACGTCAAACCTACTGCAGAAATCAGCCTGGCGATCACAAAGATCAATACCAGAACAGAAGTCCGGTTTTCTATGAGCCAATTTACTTGGTTTTCCATGGGTGGAATGCTGAATATAACCACGGGCGGGTTGGGGGGGGAGCTTATAAGCTCCTTAAAAAGAAAGGGTGTGATCTGGGAAGCCTTTCAAAAGACGTGCCAGAATGTGGGTTTTGCAGTTAAGGGACTCTCTTTCTCGAATTGGGCAAGCTACAATCTTTGCCTCAGACGCAAAATCTACACTTTCCACAGGCCAGAATCTACACTTTTTTTTTTCCTAAGCAAAGCAAGCAAGCTCTCAAACGACGCGAATACAATCAGTAGGATTTGAAAAGAAGACCAAAGCAATGTGCGGAAGGGTGGATAGAATTAGGGTATATATAGAGATGTAGAGATAGAAAGAGAGAGATGTGAATGCATGGGCATGGGCATTGGGTGGGTGGGAATGTATATATATTTGACGACGGAGATTCACTGCGAAACTGCAGAGGAGAGGACAAAGTCAACTAGGTGAAACCAAAGGAAAGGCGAAGGAAAAAGGCAGTAGTGCTCCCTCTGCCATCTAATGTGTGGTACTGATCGATGAGGATGGAGCCCACGGGAGGGGCCAGCAGAATCCGTAGATAGTGCAGTTGAAGAGAAGTACACGTAGACATGAATGCACAATGCACATTGGTGTTGTCAGACCTAGTTAGGCCTAGTCAGCCTTTAAGTTAAGTGGAATGATACCCCTGGCCTGATTATTACCCATATTCCAGTTTCAGTGGAATTATTGAGGAGGAAATTGGGAGAATTATGCAAATGAGTTGGGTACAATACTTGAAAATTCAGATACGTGACGAAATCTCTCCCCACTGTGAATGTTGTCCGTTGGATTCCCGGGTACTGCGATGAATATAGACCGATCTCACGGCTCTAAAACAGAATCGGGTGGGGCCTCGACCAAAAAGCGTGCATTACCTTAGTAGTGATGGTGAAGCAGAAGAAGAAGATGCATTTCAACTCTTTGAGATTCCTCACCCCATCTCTTGTCTCGGGCTTTTTAAGCAGTAGCGCTCAGGGAACAAAAAACCAACTTCAAATAGAAGATTTGGGATATCTGCGTGGGGACGGGCGCCATAGCCTTTCACGTGGCCTGCATCCCAACTAATTGTTCACCCTACGCAATAAGAATAAATACTAGCCCTTCAATCATGTCCCGCCCACAAACGCAAACTACTTAAAACGCAAATGGACTGTCCATTTTGTGGCAACACCACAGTCCTGTCTGTCATTTCCCTGTCTCCTGCCTCGCTTACACAAACCAAATATTCCTTCCATATCTCAGACCTTGCGCCCAAAATCCCTTTCTTACTACTTTACTTGTACCAAAATAATTGGCCAAGCCTTCGCTTTCTCCCATGGCTGTGAGTGGAAATTATAAAGGCAAAAGAAGATTCATCTTTTTATGTGGTCAAGATTTGAGTATACAATTTTAACAACATGCATTCACCCACACACAAAAACGTCTAGTCATGTACCACATCAGCAATACAAGATATCCTCTTACACACCCTCTGCTTTGCTTTTCACATGCTAATATTTGCCCTCACTAAATATTGTGTTCGTACACTAAAATGCGCCTACCTTAATCTAGAATAGAATGATTGACTCAATTTTACCTCAAATGCTATTAATCTGGTTCCTCCTACATAGATCAGTTTTAGGCAATACCTAAAGTTTTCCAGTTTCATCGATTCGTATTATCTTGTCGTTCTGCTCCACTTGCTAGCGAGCCTCTCGAGAGATCTTTAGCAGATACACACCGTAATAATGCTGTTTATTTGTACCCTGAAGAGATTTCGAGATTGACTGTCTTGAAAGGACTCTAAGCAAATTTACAGATATGTCTGGTCGAATGATCTTATCCTGATTTTTTGCGACATCAAATAAGTCTACAAGAGACAAATTAAGACAAATTAAGAAACCATGGCGAGGTAGGTATCAATGTTAAGGAAGACATATACAGACAAACGTTCAACAAACATAAACTAGACAAGGCATCAGTGTTTCGGAGAATGTTGTTTTTAAATTCATATTTTAATCTTTTCAACTTTCCAGCTTCTTGGAAGTGAACAAGGCAAATGCTTTATTGACGGTGGAAATCAGTTCCTTTAGAAAATGAAATAAAAATTTTAAGCAAGTACAATTTAACTAAGGTTAAATAGAGTTATATAGATAAGTGCAATTACGTCGAAGGTGTTTCTTATGTGAACAAGATATGTTGATATTATGAAAAGGGCATAAGATGTTAGCAAGTAGATACAAGATGATCAGAACAACTCAGATAGTCTTTTATCGATATTCTTTTTAAAAGATGCAAAAGACTTTTTTGACGTTGACAACTCAATTCATTTTTGTCCTTCGAGCATAAGGGAAGGAAAAGTGATGCAAATCATAGATAATTGTAACTAATAGATGAGTTTAACTTTTTTTAAATTAATAATATAAAAGAATAGCATTGAAATTGTACATAATTGATTTGTCATTGTCAAATAATTAATTATTAGTATCTTATCATTGTCGTACGAGTTGTATCATTTCAATAATTATAAATTCATTCTCAAACATTATGGGTTCAATCGTGAGTATCATGAATTTGATCTTTTGCATGGATTTGATTTATATTATATAGTTTAAGAGAAACATGCACGTGAAAACTTGTTTGTCTTTATCTTTCAAATAACTTAATTTACCTAAACATGTCCAAGGATGTTTGGAATTTACTTACCCAATAAGTGAATGGGTTCTCCTCATTCACAATTTTTATTTCAAAATTCAAAATCTAATGATTATACTTATTTCATCGTTATACAAACATAAAAAAACATAAACATATACATACACACATATACATATGTCATTATATGTAAATATAGAATTTAACAACTTGTCCAAAGATAAACATTTAAACACTATGTTTAATCCTCTTTTGAGAAATGTTATATTTACTATTATTATTTGTGCCATTTGAAATTTGAAAGATTTGGTTCAATATATTTTAGAAAATATTTATTTATTTTTTACATAAACTTCATGAAACATGTAAAACCAAAAATCTTTCTCATAAACCTCGTGAAACATGTAAGACCAAACATGCAAATATGTGTTCACTATCATCATCCATTGATGGCAAATTCCATTTATCATGATATTCCTTCTTTAACTTCACATAGCCACTAAACCACGACCAAAATCTTCTCTATTGTACAATGCAATATAAAATCTATATATTTATGTTGGTTTCATTAGGTTTCTAGTTAACACACTGTCTTTTAGCGACATCTATAGCCTAAAACATCTCGGAAGCTTAGAGACAGATTATTCAAGCTTTTATGTTTGGAGGGCTGGCTAGAAATTAAGCATCAACTTAACAAAAAAACAAATATTTTCGAGAAAATGAATTAAGTAGAGACAAAGACATTGCCCAAATTAGATAGCATTTGTCTTTCCCACACCTAGATGACAAATTCATTTGACTCACGTTTGTTTGTAAGTGCTAATTTTAGCCTTGGGAATATCTCCAGAATCAAACACTAAATTATTAAAAAAACACACGAAATTAATTCGTTGACTGCTGGCAGTAAGTCTAACTCAACATTAAAAATCAATAATAATAATAAAAACAAAGCCGGCATTTTCTAATTAGCGTAGCAGAGGCCGCCCCCTTCATGTGAAATCGCGCTTTCGGTATATTATTTTTTAATTAATAAATCAGGAAAATCAGATTGCACCATGGTCATATGACAGCCGGCCGACAATCGGTGGGGCCCACCTCTGCCAGCATGACGTCATCTCAACCGGCGAAGATAATGGTCGTTGTTGTTGCCAGGAGACTACCTAGTCGATTTCTAAAATAAAATAATAAAAATAATCTTTATTCCGATTCCCAAATCCCAGTGTGTACCAGATGACTGGTAGCCTAGCTACTCCACTTTGATCTCCACATTTATATAAACAAATTAACAATTTCAAATCTAGAAGCTGTGTTATTGCGCTTCTTTCAACACTTGGCAATGTTAAAGCAAAAGCTCAAAACCATGCAAATGTGTAACTGTGCATTGCGCAGCCTTCTTGCCGTGCCAATTGGCTGCCCGATTTTGCACCGAGCGTTCGCCGCTCCGGCCGACTTTTTCAAAGCATTTTATATTTTATTTATTTATTTACCGTCCTATCCAACAGCTAGGCTTCACAAGCTCTATTGCATGTGCAAATGCGCTGTTAAAATTAAATACAATCCCCGTCCCAATCGCGCTGATGCATGACGTTTTGCATGTAGAGTGGAGTGGAATTTATTTGGAAGTTAAAGTATGTTACCTATGTATAATGGGACGGTGCTAATCTTATGCTCTTACTACATCACTCCTTTTTGTCTTTAACTCGCCTCCCGAAACATGTGGCCATGTGAATCTGAAGGAATAATAATAAGAATGTATAATACATCCGGGACTGGGTGTATTAATTTTTCAAAATATTAAACGACAAGGGATAAATCACGTTTTCTGAGGATAAGGCAATCCCATCCAGAATGTTTTTTTGAGGGACATTTTGGAGTCGGGATAAGGTCATGATTGGACTTTTCTTCGAATTAAGAGAGGTTCACCGATTTTTTTCTTTTATTTTCAATGATTATAATTGATGAAGATATTGGTATATATTTTTATTATAATATTTATTAAAATTCAAATGAATCTTATATTTAAAATAATTTAATTAGAATTGGAAATATTTTTTATTTAAATATATTATCTTTAATGATATTATAATTTAATTTGTGGAATATTAAACTTTGTCGTAATAAAGTTATCTTAGTGAGTTGTAGTTTTTTTAGTAGTTTATTATTGTTATTATATAATTAGTTGCTTTTGAGTAAATGTATCATTTAAAAAGTTATAATGAAAAGAAAAATCTGCTTCTTATTTTTTCACTTCTCGAAGTGATCCGAAACGTAAATTAGAAAAACATACACAGATAATCTAGACGCAACTCTCACAATATGGACTGTGGAAAACTTATATCGACTTTATAAAAGTCATAATATGATACATTGAAAATAAACTCTCAATAATATTATTATCAATTTACTTTTATTTATTTATTGATTGGTAAATAAGGTTTATATTAAATAATCAATTGTTCATATAGAATACAAAATACATTGGTAAGTGGCTACAAACCACTTATATGACTTTGAAATAACCAAACCAAAGCTCAAGCATCCTTTCATAACAAATTAAAGCCCACCTTTACTATCCATAAAAATATGTCTGTACTTTTATCAACCTGTTTGAAAAAAGAACCAACAAACTATTTCTAAAAAGAACTTTCCTTTAAACATATATCCGTACTTTTATCAACCTAATTGAAAAAAGAAACAACAAACTACTCCTAAAAAAAACCTTCCTTACCTAGTTTTCACAATAATCCTCCTTAAATTTCAATATTCTTCACTAGTTGGTTATCAAGTACCTTTATGTATTGAGCTGTTTATTCTGTTACTCTGATTTTTTGGCGGCAGTCGGAGGTTAATCGTCCCTGAGGGACTTCCTTTTGAACTCTATTGTACTTTTTTGTTCTCCTTATGCTTAATAGAAAAAAATTTCAATCTTTGCTTTGTGTTTGTTTATTACTATACAAACATAAATGCTTTTAAATATTAATATTTATTTTTCTATTGAAAAAATTTATTCACCTCACATTACAAGTTGCTTTCATTTTTTATTTCTAAATTGAGTCAAAGTATTTATGTTGTAAGAGGTAGATTATAGCGTAGGTAGGATGGGTCTCATAATAATTTATTTGTTTTGAAATTGGATTGGCATGACTCTCATGCCATATTACTTGTATTATAAAGAGGACTCTTTTCCAACCTTTATTGAAAATATTCTTTGTTTGGCATTTGAATAATATTCCTCGCAATTAAAAGATGAAATAATTCCCTTTGTTATTTTATAGACATTAAATATTCATAATTTTTTAACTTGTGTACTTTGAGCCAAGCAAACTATTTAATAACACATTTTACGAGAAGGGAGTCCAATCATGTCACATGAGCATTATATAAAAAACATAACCCCAATAATAGGGCTTGGACACATATGAGGTGCTTTTAATAACATTTATATTATTTAATATTTTTAAACTTTAAATTTATAGGTAGGATTTATTAAAATGTTTATTTCAATTATATAATATAATATTTTTATTATTTTATTATGTAATTGTATGGTTAGATTATATATTTATATTTTTTTTTATGTTTTAGATTTATTATAATTAGATTAACTTTAATGTATTGAATAGTGTGTAGGATGGTCTAATTAGTATGGAAGCTAACAAACAATTTCATTTGTTTGCAACTCTTACCATCATATTTTCATATTTAATTCTAAGGTGACCTCACAATAGTGTCACTTTTTTTTTTCTTTTTTCTGATTTTTTGGTCAAAGTGAGACATTGAAATCAATAATTTTAACCAAATATTCTCTTTTCATCAAATAGCAATTACACTCTTAAAAAATTGAACATGGTGTGAACTAGTGATTTTTTAGATTTTGTCTATAGATTATAAATTTTATTTTTTTTAATTAAGAAATAATGTGTAAATTTTTTGTGTAACTTTTAATATATTTTTTGTAATAAGCAACATTTTTTTTTAAATGACGTTATTTAAATAAAGCATAATTTTATTTGTAAAAATAATAAAACCACAAATTTTTAAATATAGATTTATAACACAAATATTTAGTGTATGGATACTTTTACATAATAGTTTTAATAGATTTTTGAAGTGAGATTAACTATAATTGATAACTTTTATGTATGGATCCATGCTAACTTATTTTTTGTTTAGATTTAAGAATATCAATATCTAGTGCAAAGATATTTTTTACTTCTTTTATTATTTTTTTGATGTATGTAGACCATAAACCTTGACAATTTCTAAAAAACCTTTCTTCACTAGCAAATAAAAAATAAATTTAACAATTAAAAACAACCTTCATGTGAAGGTCTGCCACTTCCTTGAAAAAATAATTAATAATAACTTTGAATGAAGGTAATTTCCAAAAATAGAAAAAAGGTCCTTCATTCAAAAAATAGATTTCTTAATTCGATGATCCCTTTTTATTTTTAGGAAATTACCTTCTTTTGAAGATTTTTTATGTTTCACACCTTCAAATGAAGGTCCACCTTCGAACTAAATACTTTTTGACTTGCCTTCAAATGGAGATTTTTTTTTCCTTTTCACCTTCATCTAAATTAGGAAATCTCATGTCCCAAATTTGAGACTTAGTAGTATTCTGATTTCACTCTCTATTACATAAATAGTTTGTTATCTCTTTCTAGGTAAAGCATATGAGTGTAGACCTAATGCACATCAAGTTTCTAATCATGGATCTAACACCCAAAAGTTCAAAAATAAAATTAAAAATTAACAAAAATTCTTATCTTTTAACTAACTGTTATGAGGTGATTGAAGTGTTCAAATTATACCAAATTATTCACTATAGTGGTGTATTTAAATATTAATCCTTATTTAAAATAAAGCATTTAGGAATCGATTTAAGGCATGCAAATTTTAATTTACAAAGAGTTTAAAGGAATTGAATACGTCATTGGATCATGTCATGGTCAACTAAGAGTTTGTATGATGCAAACCTTATTCAACACTACACTATGCAAACAAAAAATGGCAAAAAAATATGTGGCTTGCATATGAACATGCCATTCTTACTCATGCGACAAGCAAGTGGGGAAGTATATGGAGGACACCCTTGTTTTATGAGAAAAAAGTGTCCTATGAGTCATAATGGTTCTTAGTCTTTGTAGGGATGTGGTTGTGATGAAATTATAACATTGGCATTAATGATAAAATGTTTTCCATTAAGTTCTTGGTAAGCATTCTCTAGGAAGAGATTAAGAAAACAATTTTCGTCTTCAAATCATGTTTCAAGATGTGCTAGATCGATATCTAATTGCTTTTATCATTTTCTTGATGATGGTTGAGCATATGGGATGGATTGGGATTGTTTTATTTAAATGAATTCAAGTGGATGTGATTTTTTCCTTAATTCTCTTGGGTTAACCTTAATCCAATCATATCTATCTCATAATGCACAAGCATGATATACTTAATACAATTGACAAAGAAAATATGAATAATAATATCTTAGAATGAGGGCAAGTGATTATTACTAGTTGGTTGTTTTTTTCTCAAAAGGTTATATGTTTATTTGTGTTTTGTTGGATACTCGCTTATTTGTTGAATGTATAAGTTTCATAGTGTGTTCAACTTGTGCAAAAGAAGTCCTAGTTATCGTGTTGTCATTTTGTATTTTTGAATATCTTAATGCTTCCGAAATAAGAATTAAAAATTATTTGCTAAGTTTCGATACGAATAGTAAATTATTAAAATATATATATATATATATAACGTATTTTTTAATATTTTTATATCTTTTCAAACATAATTAAGAAAAAACTTCTAATAAAGAACACTAAAATCTATAAGAATGCAACTAATGTTTTATTTGTTCTATTCTCATTTTTTGTAATAATTCAAATTAAAAAATATGCAAATTACCATGAGGAATCAACCAATTCCATTTTTCATTTATTTTGAACTAATGAATCAATTTAAAATAATTATTTCAATTAAAAAGTAAAAATAAATGAATTAATCTAAATGTTTTTTTCAACTTTCCTCGACTCAAAATATGTTTTCACAAAAAAGAATGTACACTTAATTTTTCTAAAGCCCTACCTTACCTTTTCCTATGTCCTAATTCATTTGCCACATGGTTCAATTAACTAAATAATTCTTTCATCAATAACTACCTAAATTGAATAAAAGAAATTAAATATTTTTTTACTCTTGTTAGCAAGAAAAGTGGGGGATCACATACTAGAGTTTTGTGCCCCAAGTATTCTCCATGCATTGTATTTATATCATAAACTCAATAGTATGAAAGGAATTGGATTATGTTATAATGTAGAATCAAACAAGATATTAGAATGATCATAAATAAAAATCCATAACATCATAGATAACTTATTGAGAAATTTTAGTATATCGATACATCTTATATTGCATTTCCATCATTCCATTAGATATCTTTGCACATCGTATATTTATCTACATACACAATTCTTCCTATATCTCTTATATTGCATGTATTGCTTACATAGATTCTCTTGATCTTACTTCTTTTACTTATCCTCTCTTTTTTATAGTTTGTTAGAGTTTAAATACATATATTTTTATAATGGGATGCACATCTCTTTGAAAGTGTGTATCTTCCTAGAGGTGACTTTCATCTAGGAGCTTTGCAACCCTCTTGCAATGGCTTGTGGTAGGTTTTCCTAGTTTAAATATCTATTATTTGTTATTTTCCCTACTAACAGCACCTCCCCTTTCAAAACTCTATCATGTCCTCAAGACATCTTATACACCTCAATTAGATGGAATAAAAAAAATTAAATGCCCTTGTGTATATAACCTTTTGACTTCTTGAATGACCTCTTTCATGATTTGATAACAATAATTGAAGTAGATATATTCACCATGGATCCAATCAAGAATTACCCAAACCCACCCATCCTCCTTTTATGAAATTTGAGTTCATCAAGTTTCTTCTCCTACACGTGATTATATTATGGAGCATAGTGTTCGGTTTTTGGTTGGAGTAGGGTTTCTTGAAAGGCTTCTAACTTAGTATGATCAATTTCTATGAGCAAAAAGTATGTATGTCGTAGACCATGAAGGTGTTTTCATTAGCTAAAACTTTAGATTCTATATTAAGATGCCCTACAGATCACTCACTTGAAAACTCGGCAAACAAGTGTTTGTCACACATGCAAATCTACATAGACTAGGAGTTTTTACCTATTCAAATTCTAGAGCTACATATCTCAGTCTACACTTTGTAACTTTGTACAACTCTTAGCTATCAAATCTATCACCTGCACATAGAAAGGAAGGTAAAAGTATTGTGTTGTATAGGGGCCCACCTAAGTCAAACCATGGATTGAAATTAACCTCCATTATTACATGATGGTTAGAAAAGAGAGCTTACCCTACTAGAGCATATGCTAAAAAAAATTAAGGAAACGAACTGAATTGACAAATGATACAGGTTTGCTATGAATCTTCTTTCCTTGAAGCCTCATGAAAGGTTGAGGTTACTTGATAGGAGTTAATGCATTCTTTCATTCATGGAGGAACACACAAACTTGATAATAATTGCTCACTTGAATTCTTGAATGCTTGACTTCAAATCTCTCCTCTAATGCCTTGACTATCATATACTTTCAAATATCATCTGTGTCTATGATGTTGGTGAGAAATTTAGAAAAGGTCTGATTGAGATCTACCTCCATTACCTTGTAGGGGGATTTCCTATATTTAATGTGAGGATTTATTCAAATATCTACAAGGATAGGTGTGACCATTTTTCTTAGGGTAGTTGTAAATACAAAAGGAAATATTAGTATTTAAGGTTTTGAAAAATAAGCTTGTGATTTTGTGGGAAGAGAAAGTGCATGCAAAGTAAGAATAGTGAATGTATCGTTGTTAATTTATTACTCTCAACAATAATAAGGGCATTTAATGTTGTAGCCATTTCTCACCTTTGTTTTTCTATTTATCCATTTCTTTTCTATGAATCTTTTTGGCAAGTAGGATTATAGTTCATGTACATAACACAACTATAGTACACACATATATAAAAAAAATTGCTATCTTGAGATCTTAGGATAAAATAAAATTGTATTTTTAATGTTTACTTTTGGAAATATTCCTAAGTTTCAAAGTAAATATAACATGTGAACATGTATAAAAAGGTCTTAACAAGGAACTAGTTGGATAACATACCCTGTTCACACTACAAGGGGGGAAAATGAATAGGATGCACCCATATTCACACTAACACAACCAATGCTTTATGTTATTTCTTCCTATATTATAGGTGTAGCTATTTCCCTTGGATTAAGTTGCATCATGGCATGTTCACTCTTTTTTTAATCAAAATTCCTACTCCCTAAATACAATAACAGTTACCCCTTTACTTGTGCACCAAAACACCTTTAGTAGGCCCTTCCATACGTTATAGATAATCATAGGTCATTAGTTATTATCATATGTTTATCAAATGACTAATCATACTAGAACTAGGATGGTATGTCTTAGGAATGGTGTTTCTTACTTGGGTGCATCTTTGATTTTAAATCGTTAAAAAAGGAGTTTGACTTGTATTAAGGAATTTAAAACCTTGTATTTTGTTTTATAACAAGACCATTATTCTTTTCAATAAAAACCCTTGTTTAAAAGAAGGCATTGAAGGATGAATCACAAGACATATTAGCAAAGGACAAGTCCATAGTTGGTGCATTAGATTACAATGTAGTAAAGTATTCCAACATATAGGAACATATAAATGTGATAAAAAAAAATCCACCTATGATCAAACAACACTTTAATACTACAACTTCGTCCTCTCAAACTCTTTTATGCATATATATTGTTGTCATAGGCCTAAGATAAGTTAGCCTTCCATGTGCGCACGATTAATATTATCACAATCCCAAAGTAGTGATTGGGTCGAGAAAGATATATAACCTTTATAGAAAATTAGATGTGTGTGTCCTTATTACAATATTACCTCTAAGGACTCGCTTAGTATCATTTAACAATATAGGTGCAATATGCATCATTACAAAATATAAAAATAATGAATAGGATAGTGCACCAAAACCCTCCCAACAAAATTAGCTATTTTATCCCAAAATAGTCATGAGAACTACTAGTGTATAATCATGCTTAGGTGGCAAGTTAGGTAGAGTAGTAGGTAAGATTTAACAATATAGGTGCAATATGCATCATTACAAAATATAAAAATAATGAATAGGATAGTGCACCAAAACCCTCCCAACAAAATTAGCTATTTTATCCCAAAATAGTCATGAGAACTACTAGTGTATAATCATGCTTAGGTGGCAAGTTAGGTAGAGTAGTAGGTAAGATATTTGTCCAATATATGTACCTATGCATTTTGCATCTCACTCTCTACATCAGTATTTATTTGCTTTGCATTTCTTCTTCTTTTTCTATTTTGCCAAGTAATTCTAGCTAAATCTCACATGACATTGGATCCATGCTAAGGCAGAGGAAAATGCAAATTATTTTGCAAGAAAATAATCATGAAGATTTGAGGAGAAGATCTGCAAATTTGAGGCGTGGTTGCAATTTGCTTAAATCTTGAAGCTTCAGTATGTTCAAATTTATAAAATCAGTTTGAAATTTATGTTCAAATTATGTCAATCTGCAAATTTTCTTGTTGATCCACTCAAATACTTCGTAAATATGCACATATTTGAAGTCTGGCGCATAAATTTTTTTAATATTTGTTCTTCTCTTTCAAATATTTGTAAACGTTTGCAGTTATCTTTAAATATTTGATTAGATTTGCTCAAAATTGTTCAAATTAACCTTATATTTACAAAATTTTAAGTCGGTCTACTTGAATCGACTCCATTTAAACTGTGTTTTGCAATTTGAGCTTTAAATGGAGTCGATTCAATAGACCGACTTAAATTAGATCAAGTCGGCCTAGCTTTCGGGTTTCACTTCAATCTGCATTTCGGTGCCTAAATAAGATCAAATCGGCCTATAGACTGACCTATATTTGTTGCCTTTACTCATTTTCTCGGTCTGTCAACATTAACCTGGTTTATCAAAGAATTTGACCCTCTTCTTGGCGTGAAAGGTCAACATATTTTGGCATTTCATCTTAGGCTCGATAGCATCTATATTGCTGCTAATCTACTGTGGATTCATAGCGCATCGAAATTATTTTTTTTATTTGACAAATTTGCTATAGGGACCTCAAGTTTGGCATAGAAATTTTGTTTTCATTAGCGTTAAAACCTGCAAGTTAAATTTTGTTTTGGCATCAAGTTTTTGCATTATTTTGGTGTAACAGTTTGAGTCGACCTACATTGTGGTGTAATTTACCCAAAATCGATTTGCCTTTTGTGTGGTCGTTAATTGTTTTAGTGACCGAAATTACCTTAGTTTGGCGTGACTTTTCCTTGTATGGGGCGGCAAATATAAATATAAAATCTGCTTGTTTTTTCATGGTGTCAAAATTTTGGCTTTCTAGCAACCTCGACTTGCTAAGTTGACCTATTTGGCACGCTTTTATCACAGTTGTGTATGAGCGAGAATTGTGAAATTTGAATCCACAATGCTACCTGCAAGATAACTTGGTCACCTATGATTTATTGATGACTTGGTGCATTCGTGTGGATCGTCAAGTCACTCTTTGAGCGGGAAAACCAAAAGTTTGAATTCAATATGGCATTTGTTTTTAAATCTGCGATAGTTCCTTTTACTGGTCATTGTCATTTGAGTTCATTTTTTGTTTACTGTCATTTGAAGTGAGTATACAAAATTTGAATTCAAATTTGGCTTGGCCACTCGTAGTGAAGATCGACATGAGGTCGACTTGCTTTTGACTCCTGACGGCCGTCAAATTTCACCATTCTTATCCTTTTTTATTTTCTCTCAAACCTGCAAAAACAATTTCCTTGTAACTTTTGCAAAAAGGTATTTTGTAAAAAATTTGTAATGTAATTTAGGCATAGAGGCGAAATATTGAAATAGGCAAAACTTTTGTTCGACAACTCGAAATTGAGTCTCATTTTTTTTCAAAAGTACTTATTTTTTCATGTTTGATTCAATGGAGTCGATTTCACACTAAGTTTACAAAGTTTTATTTTTCACTCCATTGTGGACTTATCTTTGCACTATTTGCAAAGTGTTAAATGTAAGGGGGGTCTCTAAATACCGAGGTGTCCCTAAGTGGTATCGTGTATGCTTCAACACTTCTTTATTTTTCGAGTTTGATACAAATTATGGGAGATTATTCATTGCATATGTAAAAAGGAACTAAGATAAGTTCCAATTGCGGAGTCCATCATGACTAAACCACAATTCCATCCTTTTGTTATAAATCTAACATCAAAGAACTATTTGTTGTGGAAACAAGGGGTATTGAATCACTACCATGAGCATGGTCTATTGTCATATCTCCTTTGACTCATTCCTGAGCTAGATAATGAATATCAAAAGAATATAGTTTAACAAACATGACGAAGTATATGGACTAATAGGTATTACAATTTATGAGGGATATTTTGATTACATTCTAGCAATTGTTTGGAGATCTTGAATCTTAATCTAATTGTGATTTTTTCATTGGCTACTACTGAGACACCTACTACCCTAGCTTGTTTGGAAACATCTTCACGGAATGATCATTTGACATACATTGATCCTGCATATGTTGTTGTATCTACAATTAAGGATACTTCATCTCCTTTAATTAATGACACTTTGTCTCCTATTGTTTCTTTCAAGTTTAGTGATGCTTTGAGAGTTTCTAGTGGTTCGATGCAGTGATATTTTCACCATCCTCTAAAATAGCTACATGGGATGAGTATTTGACAAGCATTGCAAGTTTGTTATGTGAGTCCTATCTTGCCAACTTGGAGGACACTATTGAGGACATTGGTCTTCTATTTGATGACAATCATATGAACAATGTTGTCACTTCATGTCTATCATTGGAATTTTCTCTTGTCTTGCTTGCATTAGCTTCTATTATGACAGATTGTGCAAATATTCATGATTTGACCTATTCAACTCGGTCATCATCATCTACAACGATATTAGATTCGCATTGCTCCAACTATCACTATGCATCCATGATCCCTATTCCTAAATATTTTATGGTACCTAATTCATCTTATCAACATTAGCTTGGAGATCTTTGAGTATCCATCATGGGAATTTTATCAATCTTTGCATCATGTGCATAATTCAGAGACTTCATGTTGAATTTCTTTATCCATATTCCTCTCAAAAATGGGAAGACAACTTACATACTTATGTGATTCTATTTATTCCTAACATGAGGAATGTTGTTTGTCGAGCTTGGATTATCTTTAGCATTCATTATCGAGCTTCTATCGTCACTACGTGAGGTTCTACATTGAGGGGAGGTTGCATGGTCTCTCTCCTTATAGCTTATGGGAAGGATTTTTTTCTCATAGGGTTTTCTCCTCTTCTTTATGAGATGCATTGTACTTGAGTACCTTATTAGGTTTTGATGTCAGGACCCACTCTTTTTCCTCATCTAAGCTATGCTTAAGAAAAGTTGCTAGTGTTGGTGTATAATGATGCTTAGGTAGTTTCTTATTTCATTGCTTAGGTGTAATGCTTATGTGGCAAGTTAGATAGAGTTGTAGAGAGGATATTTGTTCTATATATGTACCTCCTTCCTATGCATTATTCATCTCACTCAATACACTTTAATTTTAGGAAAATGAACCATGTTTCTATGGTGGCTTGAATGTGTTTGTGTGTTCTTTAACATCCACCATCAAATCACCCAAAATATTTTCATTTCGAATCCCAATTTAACATAGAAAGGTGTGATTATATCCTCTATTTTTTGTAAACATGACAAACAACTCCTTGATCTATTAGCACATAGACTGGATAGTTATTTGACTTAAGTTGATAAAGTCACCAAAACCAATGTCAACTCAAGCATAAGCACTTAGATTTATGCACCAATGGCCAACACTACTCATTGATCACTAACTTGTCTACTAGTTGTTCTTATGCAACTACCTGCCAATCTTCATTTCCTATAGTCACATCCTAAGCCATCTTCATTATTAGAGGAAGGATTGCAATAATTTATGTTTAAACACAAGATATCCCTCAAATATTAAGTTGTTGGGTACATTTTGGTGTAGTGACTCAAATATTAGATTGCCATATGCATTTTTTGTTTAAACTATGGCTTCCACCATCTCTTTTGTGTCGCTTGCGACTTGTTCCCTCATTTTGTCATAGCCTTTACACATTCTAGATGTTGTTCTACACTAGGCGTTAGTTATAGGAGTGGCTAAATTGGCATGGAAAAACACTAAATGTAATGGCATGGCCACTCTCTAAAAAAGACTAATAAGTTAGGCATGAGCAACAATTATGGCCTTAGGCAATATTTGTTGTTTAAGATTATTTAGCGAGTATGGTGATATAAATTTGGTCATGGATTGTTTTATGAACTAAAATTATAGTCTGTGCACCTATTGATCCATTAGCACTCCATTATGCCATCAGTTTCCTCTCCCTTGTAGTGCATGTTAGGCTTTTAAAACACCATATGAGAATCTCATGTTTGGGACAAAATTCCTCTCCAATTTGTGTGTTGTAATTTATTACATTAATTCGAAAATCCTCATCATAAATAGAAAATCTAAACCCCTTTTTTCTTATACATTGTTGTATTATTTCATTTGTAAGGCAAGTCTAGCAACCAAACATGTACTTGAACTAGAATATGCATTTTTCATTAATTTTTTGTCTAAAACCTTGTCTCTAAGAGTTTTTTATATTGTATTTAACATGCTATCTCTCAATCATGTTTCTTTTACTAAAAATATGCATGAATCTGATGAGGAAAACTTATCTTCTTCCTATTTGTGTCCATAAGCATGGTAACTAGCTCATTGATTGTTCTCAAGTTAACTATGATCATGTCAAACTAAACAAGGTAGATGGAACCACTATGAAAATGGATTACTAAAAACCTAACTAAGGCTTTACCTCCTTGAATAAGGAAAATGTTAATCCTTTTTAGAACACTTCCTTTGTCTTACAGCAAAATGAGGAACACCCTCATTCCACTAGGTTTAGTATGCCTTACAGTGGTTGACAAATCCTTCAAGTTTGCTAAGTATCAAAATCAATTATCTCATTCGATAAAACAATAATCCACAACAAACTTTGAAAATTAATAGTTTGTCGTGGATTATTGTTTCAACAAATCCTTCAAGAACTTTGAATATCAAGTGTGTGTTCCTTTAGAAGTTCTCCAAAATCCATTAAAATGAGAAAATTAATGTTTGTGAGATGTTGAGCTTCAACCGATCCAACATAGTTCACTTAAGTTTTCCATAATATCTATTTCAATTAGTTTTCCTTGCAGGTTCACTTGCAAATGATTTTTTTGTGATGACACTTGACCCTGATCTCTCACTAATCTAGTAGAACACTAAATTATCACAAAATCATTTGAAGCCTAATGACCAAAATTTCATCGTGAATGCAAAATGGGTTCAATTTTAACCGAGGTTTCATTTTGTAATTTTTTGAAATTACGAAAAATTGAGCAAGTCACTTCAATTTGAAGGTTTTACTCAAACAAGAAACTAGCTGAAGGTTTCAAAGGTTCTTGAAACCCCAAATGATTCCCATTCCCTTTGTTTGCTCCAACAAGTCTATAGTTATATTAGATAGTAATTTATTGTCGTGTTGGGAAGCCCCAATGATACAAAGGCTTATGCATGGGCTTCAATTGTAGTGTCCCTCCTAGACTCATATTTTGATTTATGCTTTGATAGACTTATCTAGACTTATGATGATATTTTGATGGTGATTATGGCTTTATTCCTATGCAGTAGACATTTATGATGCTATATGGACATGTGCTATATTTATGACTTTTGATGATCTATGTGATCGATGATATATTATGATTATTCGATCGATGGTATTTCTTCATGGACTTATATGTATTCGAGATTCTTAAGAGTTTTATATGTTTTCATGATATATGATAATGATACTAACCCTACTTCATGATGATAATTTAATAAGACGTGTTTGTATTGGGTGGCTGTCTTTGTGAAAGGGACGATGCTTTATCACTCATCGCAAGCATGATAAGGTGTTGTGATTCTCTTTCACTTGCATGTTACTATGATATTATATATATGTTATTTTGTGTTTATTGGTGGATGCGGGATTGCAAGTACAGGACATCGACTCCACCTGGTCTCACAAGCCTGAGCGTGTCCTAATCCCAATGGCAGTTGTTGGAGATGACTTTGTTTTCCCTCGCCTACTCATGGTCTAGTATGCTCACCTTGTCAGTCTTGCCGGGTGTAAGTATTGTCCAGACTTGAATCAGTATCTCGTTCTATCTATGTGCGGTTGGTTATGTGTGTGTATGATTTATCATTGATTGGATTAATTATCTTATGGTTGGATAATGTTTATTTAATTAATTAATTAATGTTGAGTAATAGTTATTAGAGTTATAATTATTCAACTAATTAATGGATACTTGATTTATTATTATTGAATCTATTAATGTTTGATTTATTAATTAAAAGGTTTTATTTTGGATTTAATTGATTGTTATTTATTTAATTGATTTATTGACTATTATTTTATTTAATTAATTTTATCCTTTTGATTTTATTTGTTGTTAATTGATTTATTTAATTTATTTTAGATATAGTTGTAAAGTTGATTTTATTATTATTAATATAAAATATGTAAAACCTATTTATATTTCTACACCCCTAAAAATAATATAACATTGCTACTTTGTTTTCTATTATGCATGGGGAGGGGTAAAATAAAATATAATATATTCTACCTACCTTATTTGGTAATTGGGTGAATTTAAATTTATTGGTAGAAAATATAATAAAATAATCCTACCTTGGAACTATACACGGTAGATAAGAAATATTATTTTTATGGATTATTTTGATTGGTCGATAATAATTTTTCATATGAAATTTATTTATTGATTTTCTGTGAGTGTTGCTGAAATTTTTCAGGGAATTTTGAATTTGGATTTTGGATTTTGATTGCGACTAAAGATTGTTGGAGTTTGATTTGGATTTTGAATTGTTCGTCTTCGAATTTTATTCCAGGATTTGCATTTGCAGGTTGGTGAATTTTCCCTTTTAATTCAGTTTTCTAGAAATATCATGTCTTCTCTGTGTTTTCAATGGATTGCTTGTGGTGAGATTGGAATTGGTTTTTGGGAAGTGATCTATGTTTCTTAATTCTATTGCATTCCGATTAGAATTGGGAAGGGGGATTCCAAATTGTTTTGGTTTTGAATTATGAGTTATTGTTGCGAAGTCTATTATCTGTACATTCCCTGTGAATTCTTTCCCTTCTATATGCAATTGTTCAAGATGTGTTTTTCTTTGGTTATCATTTTAAAGTGGATTGAATCCCTTTTTGAGAGACCTTGTGTAATAAGAGTCTCTCTTTGTGCTTTTTGTGAGTCTCTGGAGCTGTTGGGAGCTCACTAGACTCTCTCTGTGAGTCTGGAGTATGCTACAGGCCATATTGTGTTGTCAATTCAAGTACTCATCATGTTTGTAAGCTATCCATTTGGCTCTCAAGTTGTTTGCGGGATTAGGCTATCTCTCTCTGCTCCTTATCTCATTGTTTGCATATCTTTGTGCCTTGACTTTGTGGGACTTGCAAACTATGATCAGTGAGTTGCATGATGACTGTTGAGAGTGCCTACACCTTGTAAGGACCTAATCCAACCTTCTCCTTCAACCAAATAGGTTATTTTTCCCTCCTTAGAAGATCTAGGCAATAGATTGGAGCATAGGATCTCTTAACACCTTGATTTTGCACACTTAACCAGAAACGCCACCAAAACTACCAGAAACGCCACCATATCAACCAGGAACGCTACCCTACCAACCAGGAATGCCACTATGCATACCAAGAATGCCATAGTTCAGACCCAAAGTGCTGGCAAACTAACCAAGAGAGCTAATGTATAGACTAAGAAAGCTGACCTAGAAGCCCAAAACGTTGACCAATGCACCAAAAACATTGTGCAATCATCCAAGAATGTTGTGCAATATTCCCAAAATGCTACCCTACATACCAGGGGCGCTAGCATGCATACCAAGAGAGTTGAACTGGTCCAGGAGACCCATAAAGGTCAATTTAGTGTTTTAAAGTTCTAGTTGGATTGTGTGAGTTTTCTAGAGGCATGTGAAGTCTGTGTTGATCATTTTCAATTGATTCATGATGTTCTATGATGTTTTTGTTGGCATATGTTGGATTTGGTTAAGTTTTGTCATTGATGTCAACAGTGTATCCCAATTGGATATGGATATGGTTATGCTATCCCGGTTGGACCTATCCTAGTTAGTCTTGGTGTTTATCTTGGTTTTGGCTTCGATTCTGATCCGGCATGATGAAATCCTTGGATACATTTTTGGATGCTTCTTCAGGATGATTATATGCTTGTCATATACTATTGGTTCTTGTTTTGGTTCTCCGTTAACTATCGCTTATGTCCTCGGTTAATATTTCTTGGGACCGATTAGCTTTACTGGTTAGCGATATTTGATGTTTTGATCAAATGATTTTAGTCCGGCTTATGGAATCGGTTTCTATCTTGTTTAAGGTGCTTCTTGATCGTTTCTTGGGTGTTTGGTGACTTTCCATTGGCTGGCATGTTATTATGGTGGTCCTATTTGGATCTGGTTAGACTTTTTGTGTTATTGCACTGAGGGTTTCTACCGGTTGGTGAAACTTGCTAGATTTTGGTCTTAATGAAATTTTTGATGGATATATTATTTGAATATTTGAATTAGGTCCATTCTATGTATTTTAAATCATAATATTGGTCTGGTGGTACCGTGTGATGTAATTTTTGTAATTATGGGTTTTTGGGTTTAGGGTTTAGCTGACCTTATCATAAGGTTGATGATCTGTATTTATAGGTGACTTATTCATGTAATATGTCATATGGGGGATCGATGGTTATGTATGCATTATCAAAGGAAATTTTATGTGCAAACAAGTGATATATCATTCGACAGAAGATTTTTGGTATTGCAGAGCAGACATATGTGCTTAACCGGAACTGTATCAAGCATTAGGAGATGCTACTTTCACAGTTCATTCTTTCTGGATCGTAGTCTGATGTTTTGTAAGTCAGTGAGACTTCTCTTTTGTGATAAGTATTGAGCTCTAGGCGGTTGGCGTGATTGCAAGTGCAATCCCCATTGTAATTATTTCACATACTGTTGCAGAAGTATTATCTGATTGTGGGTAGGATTTCCCACCATGGTTTTTCCCTTTACCGAGTTTTCCATGTCAAAAATATTGTTGTTTTATGTACTATGCTTTCATATTTTATCTTTCATTGTGATGGTTTCTTTGTGCTCCAGTTTAAGGTTTTAATATCCAATAGTTCTGATTTCTGTCAGTAAACTGATTCACCCCCCCCACTTCTTAGTTTACTCTCGGTTTCAGATCTGTCTAACAATTGGTATCAGAGCAAGGTCCTCTCTACAAAAGCTTAACCGCTTGAGGAGATCCAATGGCAACTGCATCTAGTTCTACATTCAACCCCTACCGGAAGGAGAGTCCTAGATTTGTTGGTACAAATGACAAAATATGAAAGGAGTGAATGAAGATTCATCTAAGATGTCTTGGAGATGAAGTTTGGAAGATAGTGGAGAAAGGGTATTACCTCATGATCCTAATTCTGGAACATCGACACCTGCTGATGAACAGAAGAGAGATGAAAATGATGTTAGAGCAAAAGAATCATTGTTAAGCACCCTATCTGATGAAAAGTTATTGAATGTCATAGAGTTGGAGAATGCAAAGTAAATCTGGACAAAGCTTGAAACTCTTTATGAAGGCGACCAAGCAGTAAAGATTTCAAAACTTGAAGGTTTTCAGGTAAGATATGAAACTTTGAAGATGGAAGAAGATGAGAAGATTAGTTCTTTCATGTTTAGAGTAAATGAAATTGTTATGGGAATCAAATGTTGTGGCAGATCAGTTAGTGAGGATGAGATTGTGTCAACGGTTCTGAGAGTTCTACCTTTGGCTTATAATATGAAGGCTACTGCAATTAATGAACTCCAGACAATCTCAAGTACCCATATTACTAGAGATACATTACTTGGGAAATTGACTGCTTTTGAACTTGAGGAACTTGGAGATCAGAGTGCTACTAAAACTAAAATTGCATTTAGAGCATCTGCCTCTGGTAAGCAGAAGATTGATTGGAAGGAATTGTATGTTAAAGATTTGGAGGACATTGAAAGGGAAGACAGAGAACTTGAAGAGTTGGAAGCCTTGATTGCTAGAATAATTCCTAAAGGACCAGCTGGAAGTAAGTGTGAAGGAAAAGTGTCTTTTAAATATTTTTCATGCAATAAGATTGGTCATTTTGCTTCTAGATGCCTTCAAAGAGCTGCTAGGAATCATGAAAGATTTGTGAAGAGTTATAATCCTAATCCTGAATATCAAAACAGACCTAGATTTAAAAGAAATAAGGATAAATCATGCTATTATGGTGGTGATGATGATTCTGGTATTACTGATGATTATGATGATGAACTTATAAGTGGAACCAGTAATGGAAGCTCCAGTAAAGATTGGGTCTTTATTTCTATCAAGGATGATTCTCTGGAACCTGTCATCGAAGCAACTCATACTGAGGAGAAGGCTTTAGCTACTAAAATTGAAGAAAATAATGAATGGGTCATAGATAGTGGATGCTCACATCACATGATCAGTGACAAGAGAAAAATTCTATCACTACAAGAATTTGATGGCGGACTAGTCAGATTTGGAGACAACAAGGCATGTAGGATCAAAGGCAAAGGAACAATATCATTGCATGGTAAGTCTGATACTGATAATGTTTATTATGTTGAAGGCTTGAAGCATAATCTTTTAAGTGTAGGTCAGATGGTGGATAGAGGATTTCATTTTCAATTCAAGGATGGAAAATGCAAGATCATCAATAGATCTAGATTGGAAATTGCTTTCGGAACCCAGACCAAAGGAAACATTTTTCATTTGAACTCTGGTGAGAAAGCTTGTTTTATTGCTCATATCGATGAAAGCTAGTTATGGCATAAGAGGATGTGTCATGTAAATTTTGATTGCATAGTAAAGATCAGTTCTACATAGGTTGTCAGAGATTTGCCCAAGATTGTCAAACCTCATAATCCGATATGTAGAGAATGTCAAATGGGTAAGCAAGTCAGAACTTCTTTTAGAAGCATACATGATAAATCTAATTAAATTCTTGATCTTATTCATACTGATCTGTGTGGACTGGCAAGGACTAAAAATTTTCAAGGTGATAGATATTTTATGTTACTTATTGATGACTACTCTAGAATGATGTGGGTTGCATTTTGAAAAAAAAAATCAGAAGCTTTTGAGAAATTTAGAGTCTTCAAAGCTATGGTTGAGACTGAGACGGGACTGAAGATAAAATGGTTAAGATCATATCAAGGCGGTGAGTTTACATCCTGTGAGTTCAACAAATTTTGTGAGAAGAATGGAATCAGAAAACAACTTTTTGCACCTAAAACTCCATAGCAGAATGGATTGGTGGAAAGGAAAAATAGAACCATATTGAATGCGGAAAGAACAATGATGACTGAAGCTAAATTGTCTGATATCATTTTTGGAGGAGAAGAAAGTCCATGCATGAAATTTGTTGATGATATGAAAAATGAATTTGAAATGTCTATGATTGGTGAGATGAAATTTTTCTTAGGTTTTCAAATTACACAGACTGATAAAGGTATTTTCATTTGTCAAACTAAGTATGTGAAGGAATTGCTTAAGAAATTTGGACTTGAGAATTCTAAACATGTCAGTACTCCTATGATAATCGGTTGCAAATTGTCGAAGGATGATGAATCTCTTAAAGTGAATCCAAGTATATACAAATCAATGATGGGTGGATTGGTGTACTTAACTCAGACTAGACCTGATATAATGAATGTTGTTTGTATTGCTTCTATATTTTAGTTAGATCCTAGAGGAACTCATGATATTGTTGTCAAGAGGATATTCAGATATTTGGCAAGTACAACATACCTTGGGTTATGGTATCCAAAGAATGATGATTTCAGACTATGTGTCTCTACAGACTTTGATTGGGAAGGAGATGTGGATGACCCGAAGAGCACCATCGGCAGTACATTCTTTCTTACAAAGAAATTGGATTCATAGCTTAGCAAGAAACAATCATGTACTTCATTATCTACTGCTGAAGCAAAACATATAGCTGCTACAACCAACTATACATAGATTTTATGGATGAAACAGATGTTGATAGATATAAGGATAAGCTATGATGAGCCTATTTTTATTCATTGTGATAATATTGCTTCTATTGATATGTCAAAGAATATGGTTTTTCATTCCAAATCAAAACATATTTCTATAAGGTATAATTTCTTGAAAGAAAAGGTTGAAGCAAAGGAAGTCAGATTGGTTTATGGGCCTACTAAGGAGCAGATTGCAGATATTCTAACAAAACCATTTCTTAAAGATACTTTTGAATATCTCAAAGATCAGTTGGGGGTTACCAACCCTCCGAAAGAGACTTAGTGATGCAAGAATGCATCAATCTGGTAACCTTATCATATATTTTCTTTGATCTGGGTTGATAAGATGATGCTACTACTCAGGCGGAGTAGTCAGTTGTTTGGTTTAGTATTTTTTTCTTGGTATATGTCCTTTGTCAATGATGTCAAAGGGGGGGAGATGGTATTATGTGAAAATCAGTCAGATCTTTGGGGGAGATTGTTGGCATTCCTTGGCACTTAGATGTTTTTCACATTCAGTGTTGCCATCAATGCCAAAGGGAGAGATTGTTGGCATATGAGGGATTTGGTTAAGTGTTGTCATTGATGTCAACACTATATCCTGGTTGGATATGGTTTTGTTATCCCAGTTGGACCTATCCTGGTAAGTCTTGGTGTTTATCTTGGTTTTAGCTTCAATTTTGAGTCGGCATGATCAGATCCTTGGATGCGGTTTTGGATGCTTCTTCAGGATGGTTATATGCTTTTCATATTCTATTGGTTCTTGTTTTGGTGATCTGGTAACCATCACTTATGTTCTTGGTTGATTTTTCTTGGTATCGGTTAGCTTTACCAGTTAGCGATATTTGATGTTTTGATCAGATGATTTTAGTCTAGCTTCCATCTTACTGAAGGTGCTTCTTGATCGTTTACTGAGTGTTTGGTTACTTTTCATTGGTTGGCGTGTTGTTATGGTGGTCCTATTTGGATCCGATTAGACTTCCTATGTTATTGCACTGAGGGTTTCTATCAGTTGGTGAAACGTGCTAGATTTTGGTCTTAACAAAATTTTTAGCGGATATAATTGTTTGGATATTTGAATTAGGTCCATGCTATGTAATGTAAATCATAATATTGGTCTGCTAGTACCGTGTGATGTAAATTTTGTAATTATGGGTTTTTAGATTTAGGGTTTAGTCGGCCTTATCATAAGGTTGATGATCTGTATTTATAGGTGACTTATTCATGTAATATGTCATATGGGGGATCGATGGTTATGTCTACATTATCAAAGGAAGGTTTATGTGCGAACAAGTGATATATCATTCAGCAGAAGGTTTTTGGTATTGCAGGGCAGACATCTGTGCTTAACCGGAACTGTATCAAGCATTAGGAGATGATACTTTCACAGTTCATTCTTTCCGGATTGTAGTCAAATGTTTCGTAAGTCATTGAGACTTCACTTTTGTGATGAGCAGTGAGCTCTAGGCGGGTGGCCTGATTGCAAGTGCAATCCCCATTGTAATTATTTCACATACTGTTGCAGAAGTATTATCTGATTGTGGGTAGGGTTTCCCACCATGGTTTTTCCCTTTACCGGGTTTTCCACATCGAAAGTATTGGTGTTGTGTGTACTATGCTTTCATGTTTTATCTTTCATTGTGATGGTTTCTTTGTGCTCTGGTTTAAGGTTTTAATATGCAATAGTTCTGATTTAAGTCAGTAAACTGATTCACCCCCCCCCCCCCCTCCTCTTAGTTTACTCTTGGTATCAAATTTGTCTAATAGTTTCATGATGTACTTTGTACTCTGGTAAGTGGTATCATGCCCTACTGTTAAGGAGTTTCCTTATGCAATAGTTGCTCCAGCAAGAGGTTGTTGCCTTGCTATTTGAGGATTGTTTATATGACTCCAGCAGGATGTTTTGTACCTTGTTGTTGAGGATTTGCAGTATTTTATGATGTGCTTATGTTTCATGTTCTTGCATTGGTACTATGCCTATGAGGCATTGGTGAAGGCTTTATGCTTGTAATGGTTCATATGTATGCTGTATGTGCAGTATGTTCTCAGTGATGTTATGTGTACCTGGAAGTCTTTTGTGAGCATTCTTTATGTGTTGTGATGTCATTTTATGTGTTACCTTATGGCTTGGAATATTATTAGGGGAGTGGGATTCCTTGTGATGACCGGGGTCACATGAGTTAGGTTGTTTGACACCTAGACCGCTAGGGCACATTGGAAGTTTTCCTTTTTGTAATTCAATGATAACATTTAATAATTTATTGGGCTTCAGTTTCACCTAATAAGATAATTCTATTTGGTTGAGGCAATATGAGATGGCAAGCTAATCTCCCTTGTACTCACATAGGTTGAGATGGATCCATATGTCTGTTAAGGTATTGTTTTAACCCTTATTTTGTGAGGATAGCTTGTATGTCTATTAGTAGTATGGATTGCTCTTCTTTGTGAGGATAGCATACATGTCTACTATGGGTGCATATTTACCTTCTTTGTGAGGCTAGCACCTAGGAGAATGACTAGTAAGGATGGCCATGTTACCTTCTATATGAGGACAACATGTGATGACACTCCATTCCTACATGTGACCATGTCCATATGTCATGATTTATTGTATGCCTCTGGAAGAGTTTATTGTTCGTTTCAGCCTTGTGATGTTATGTGATTATTTTTATGTTGAGTTCATTGCGTGCTATGTTGAGTCCCATGATTTTTAGGTGTCAACCTAGGTCTTGAGTGAGTGTTGGAACCCTATGTCATCTCCTAGCACAAGGGTGGTTCCTATTTGGTTCCACATGGTCGGATGGTTTGATGCCTTCTCCCATTGGGATATTCTTCATTGGAGTTGCATGTGTGAATGTGGATTCTATTGTTCTCCTTTATGTGAGAAGACTTACAGTTGATTCTATGTATTGTATTAAGGAAAGGATCATGTACCTTGTAAAAGTAAACCTATATAAAGTGACATTGTAAGACTAGGAATTGTATGTAATAAAATGGTATTCTTGGAATATGGCATGAGTTGTCCTATTGTATGTTTAAATAAATTAATGTATGATTCTTAGATGGAAATATGTACCTTGATTAGATATCATGAATGTATGTTAATGTAATTGCATATGAAAGTATTCCTAATGTTACACATAAGATTCCTAGATCTAAGTTAGTCTTAATGGAAGTAATGGATTGGTTATGAGATTAGTATCTTGATGTTAGGAAGGATATGTGTTAGCTTTATGATGTTAGAATGCATGTACTATATGGAATTAAAAACATTTGGTAGTGGTGCTTAAAATGAATCTAGTTTATAGGATGTTACTCTTAAGTAGTGACGTTGAGATACCTTAGGGAAAAGATGATATGATATGTTATTTCGCTTGCATAAATTGTGCTAAGATGTGTTATGCAATCTAGTAATTAAGATTATGATGTGATTATAATTCATGCATTTAGTATATGTTTATTTGATATGCATTAGATGGATGCTAAGTTGCATATGTTGTTTAAAAGATGTGCATTTAAGAAAGAAAAAAAATGGTCTCCAATGTAGATAGTTTAGGTGTATTTCTCTAGGATATTTTGGCAGGCATTACATCAATAGTTTTTTATGTCATAGAATTTCACAATAAAACAAATGTTTGTTTTCTTTGGAAAGTTTGTGAAGTTCCTAAGCTTGGCTTAAATGCCAATAAATATAGTTAAGAGTCGATCATCACGGAAAACATGTAATCAAATGTCAAAAGGAAAGAGGAATGGAGTAAAAGAAACTAAGTTGAAGGATTTTAAAGGTTCTTGAACTTCATCAAACCCCAACTAAGTTCTAGGAACAACCCTAAGTCTTGACAAAATTTCAAATAGAAGAATGAGAGAAGATCAAGATGCTCCTTGGTTCTCTGAACCTAAGGAACTACTAATGAGTTATGGGTTTCAGACAGTCTGGATCCTCAATGGCAAGCAAATAGACTGCTTCAATGCTTGATAACAAACAAAGGAAATTAAGAGGGGAATAAGGAAATCATAGATTTCAAAATATTAAGGAAAATCAAATAGTTCTCTATTCCTTATGAACCCTAATTAGTTCCTACCCAACCAAGAACACGTGATAAGTTGAGCTAATAGTAGGAAAAAATGTCGCGGTTACAGGAAAAGTAATCCTAATTGAACAAAACAATAGTATTATGCCACATGTCCACACCAATTCTTAAGTCAATGAGCATGGTATAAGGGTCAATGCATACATGCACTTTGTGAGGATGCTTACTTCAACTAAACCAAAACAAATGTAAGTGTTCTCTAAAGATTCTTGTACAAAGTGAACCAAGGTGAAGGTAAGTATTCTACAAATATTCACACTCCAACTGCACTTGATGATCCTCGATTTTGAACACAATAAAATCCCCCAAAGGTTTAAAAGGTAAGATAAAAGACAAATATAAAATTATATGCAGAGAATCTTGTTCCAAGTGAACTCGATATGTTTGAACAAGTTAAAAGTTGTTTCCTGATGCATAGTAAAATCCCACAAGCATTAGAATGAAAAAGAGAAAGGAATTAAAAGGTGAAGGTCAAACACAAATATAAGGTTAAGGAGAGTGAAATATTAAAATAAATAATAGTAGATTTTACTCCATTTTAAAGTTGGATAAATATGGTAAAAAGAAACATTAGAAAGTAATATCAAAGAAGAATATTAAGTGATTTGATACGGTAATATCAAAGTGATAATGATAAAAAAACTTTTATCATTATTATTTGCCCATGATTCTAAATGGTAAAGGGTAGACAATGATTTTCTTAATGATGTTAACTTTAAATGATTGTCCAAGCTTTTTTTGCAAAGGTAACAATATTTGATGAATTGAATTGTTTTCTTTTGCGGGTATTTTAAAATTGCATTCAATTGGAGCGTCTAATTGTTGATTCACTTTGTGGAATATTCATACATCTTATCAAAGAAAAGAGAATATGCTACAAGATATTGCAAATACCAACTCTCAAGATGTTGATGTCACCCATGTGCCACTTTTAAATTGTTGCCATTGATTGATTTTGAGAAGATTTGAACCATTGATTCCTTGTAACTAACTTTTGGTGCCTTGTTTCTATAAAATGACCAAAACTCATTTTAAGAAATCTCAAAATTATAATTTTTTAGGGACATATTAAAGTGGTGATTGGAAATTGTTGATAACTAGGGACAAATATTGAAGAATTGTCCATATTCTTCTCACTTCATGGTTTCCTTTCACCTAGATTAGTGAAATTGCTTGTCTATATTTTTGAATTTGTAAACTTGATACAAATGAAGGTCATTTCCAAATTGTACATCAGACATGAATATACACTTATCATTTTCTTCAAAATATCAAATTGCTACATTAATATTTGGGTTGATTTGATCAATTTTTCTATTTAGTAAATTTTCCTTTGGCGTTTTGCATTGTTTATGTGTACTTATGACAAAGTCTGATAAAGCATAAATTTGTAAGGATATATTGGATAATATTTGTGCAAGATTGTTGAGACATTTAGGAATTCTGACCCTTTCCTCTTTTTCACTGTCTATTTTTCATTTTCTTTTCAAATTTTAAGATTCAAAGCATCAATATATTGTAGATCAGATGATGAAAGGTGTTTTAGAATGTGTACATTAGATCATGTTGTAGACCATTGAAAACTTATTTAAGTAAAATGTATGAATGAAGCTGTTATTTTCTAGATCTAACCCTATTTTGCAATTACCAATACGCAAGTTCCTTCGTTGAAACAATAATCCTCAACAAACTATTGAGTGACCTTGAAAGTCAAGACCTGACATTCAAAGCCTCGGGATAATTGAATTTTGTTTTAGAATTTAATTTTCTTTCAAGAGTTAAAATTCTTTGTGAGTTTTATCTAAGTTGGCAGTGACTAGAAAACACGACAACAGAGAGGTTCCTCCCATTCATCACATCAATATCCAGCATGTTTTGTCATCCTTGTTCCATTACCACCATAGCTCTCTAAATTATCAAGAAAAATATTAAAGTTGTCACATTAAGCAATAAACATTCCCTCAAAATAGTTCCTACCATGTACGTCTAAATTTATTGAATATGTAGACAATTCCTACATAAAAATGCATTTGTCTAGCCCTGACATGAATTCTAGTAGTAGGAGCACCACAAGAATCACCTTGCTTATAGGTCTCTCTTCAGATAGACCTCCAAATAAAACTCAATTTATTGGTATATGAACCCTCATCCTATGTGCAATAATCACAAAGTTCATCGAATCTCACCTTTGTACAATAATATTTTATATTTTTGAATTGAAAAATGCACTTGTACATTCTTAAGGGCTTAATCACTTGTGAATTCATAATCTCTAAAAGCAAAAATGAGCATTTTAACCGTCATTTTATAAACTAGATGATGAATTTATCACTCCAACTAATCCCTCATGCATGTAGCCACAACCCAAAATTAATCTTATATGTATGTACATTCACTTCCTCATGCCAAGGCAAGTAGGAACCAAACCTTGTTTTATCATTTTCTACTATAAGTCATGTGCATTAATCCTTCTAGTTGAATCTTTGCAATGATGACTCCAAACTTCACTCAAATAACAATACATTGTGTATCACATCACTTAGCTCTAAATTACCTTTTCATGTAGGCATACCTCATGTTATCTCCCTCTTTCCAATACAAAACTTTTTGCATCCTTACGCAATTTGCATGCTATCCTTTTGACCTCACAATTGTTCATTCTTCTATCCTAGTCAAAGTATTTCCTCTCCCAATGTGCATTTGAAATCTAGATTGTTATGGTTCTACCTTATTGATTTAGACACTTGCAATCCTTTCTACACTCCCACCAACACAACCATGCTCTACAGATCTACATATCGCATAGTACTTATTAGTGTATCCCCTACTTCATGAATTTGCATGTCATGTTACCCTTGTACTTTGTCCTCATCTATCCCACGAGTGAGTGCAATAACTCCATATGTTACTTTCTACTTTTTATTTGGACCTAAACATAATTGATTACCTCACACAAACTATTATGTGTAATCATGCTCTATGCCCTAAGAGAGAACCTAAACTAGCAACCACCTAAAAGTTCAAGACCTAAACATTGTGGTGTGCAAAAATCCCAATATTTAATACTTGTCTCACATAGTCATGCAACTTTTAATTGTTTCCATGTGTAACTGCCCAATACTTGTAGGCACAAACTCACCATCTATAACATGTTTATACCAATAATATGATTGTAATGTATTTGCAATTATTCAAATTATAATAATAAGATGGATTGAAAATCCCAATCTACATAATCAATATAGTATTTTTTATTTTTCAAGTTTGTGCAATTATCTTTAGAAGTATAACTGCGTCCAACTTTTATTGAAACCCCTTAGATGTATCATCAAGACAAGGTAGCCAAACTTATCATTATGTAGAATCTATTCCATTGCATGCAATCCCAATTAGTATACCATATTTCTTGTATGTTGTATGTTGCATGTATCTAGACTAATATAGCAACCATCTCTTCCATCCTATGCAATCTCATTTAGTATACCTTCTTGCCTAGATGTTACATGTATCTAGAGTATTACATCAAGACATGACCTTCTAGTGAGAACATTTTGACCCTAACACAACAATCATGGTGTCCCTTCTATCTTTGTTTCTTCACTTCTTGACTCTTTGCCAAGAATATATTTTCCTACATATTTACCAATTTCCATAGTCTTGCACTAATGGTCTCCTCGTCATTAAGTCACACAAGTTGACCAATAAATGTGCTTGGTTTTAAGTATTTCATAAAAACCACAACTTCATTTTCAACCATCACTTCCATCCCATGCAATCTCATTTAGTATACCTTCTTGCATAGATGTTACTTGTATCTAGAATATTACATCGACATGACCTTCCAGCAAGAACATTTTGTTCTTGATGCAACAATCATGTTTTCCCTTCTATCTTTGTTTCTTCACTTCTTGACTCTTTGCCAAGAATATATTTTCCTATGTATGTACCAATTTATGTAGTCTTGCACTAATGGGCTCCTTGTCATTAAGTCACGCAGCTTGACCAACACGTGCTTTGTTTTAAATATTTCATGAAGTCCACAATTTCTTTTTCACAAACCAACTAGGATAGTGTATCTCATTAAGTACTCATTCGTGAGATTAGATGCCAAGAATACTTCTCTCACCTACCATTATAGGTTGTCTCATTATCTTGAACATGTTAAGGAGAACTTTTGTGTTGTTATACCATGAATTTGCACATAAGCACTTTATATTGTTTTTATTAAACAATTAGTTCATTCTCCCTTTCAAATAAGCAGTGTTTTCATGGTTCATCAAATTATGTGATAATTTATATCAATTACATGGTTTCAAGTCAATCTTCATACAAATGTATTATATTGTAGTGGTTCATAACAACCCGCACTCATGACCATGATTGGTCCACATAGCTCTCATTTCTTGCAAGCAATTCTCATAGGGATGAAGCTCTAAGAGTTCCCTAAGGTCACTCATCTAAGTACTACTTTGGCTCAAGCATGTTTAACCATAGATTTTTCGCCACAAGCATTTCCAATTACCTTACCACCCCATTTGCAAAGCCTTCAACATATGTTATCTTATGAACCATTCATTATAGAGCCCCCCAAGTCATTCATTTTTCATATAAGTGTTTTTTCAAATTTACCAAATTATATGTTGATTTATTGAGATCCATTTGTCTAGGTTTCAAGTCAATCTTCATCACTCATACTTCATAAATAATGGTTTACAAGAACCCATCACTTATGACAATGAATAATTCACTTAGTACCTACTACATCTAGGTGATGCTCACAACAATGAAGAATAAGAATTTCCCAAAACGTCACCCACCCCATTACTTTTGTAGCTCAATAGTGCTTTAACCGCAAAGTTTTATCCACGATCAAAAGGGCAAATAAACCTAGTACTTGTAACAAAATCAAATAGACTATTTTTTGAAGACGCTTATGGCATTACTATACCAAGTGGTGTCTCACGTCTCCTACCATGTTTCCCAATGTGCTAACATATATTGCATCTTCAAGCAAACAAGAATGAATTGTTATGCAATGCATCGCACCACAAAACTCTTAAATCACTAATGCAACCTATCTTACATGTTGCACTTGCCTAAAAATGTCAAAAAGAACTCCCACTCATTCAAAAATTATCTCATTAGGAATAAACATGAAGAATTAAATCTTGGAACGGATCTAAAATGGTAAACCAACCTGTTGATGTGTTTTTTACGCACATGCAAACACAGGATAAAATACCTTAAGTATCTTATACTCTCTTGAACAAAATCTCTTAGATGTTGAAGATTAGCTTAAGGATCACTCAAGACGATTCCAAGGTTCATGAATGTAGGGTCACTATGTGTGGATAAGCTCTGTTGGTTAATGTGATTATGTTGGAATCACAAGGGGACTTACGTTGAATTGAATGCTTGAATCACTGGAACTTAGATCATCTAATGTTGCAATATTGTGATGCTCTTTTGTCCTAAACTAACTTGAATTGAAAAAAGGGCAAAAGGAAAGGGTTGAGAGAGTCTATTCTAAGACCTAGAATGTAAGAAGATAGTTGAATGATTAGCCGGAATCCTACTGGGCAAGGTCTCACCATCAAACTGAACAATTTGACACAAGTTCAGTGCAATCTTATAAGGACATTTCAAAGATGTTCAAATCTTTATCATCATTCAAGTTAATGCATAAGCAATGGACGTACAACGATTCGAAGTTAAGTTCATATCACTCTAGTTGACCACACAAGACACACTTACAATCAGCAAAAGGCTAATGGTATGGACAAAACGAATTCCACACAAATTCATTCAATTTATTTCTTCAATTCAATCTAATCAACATGAAAATAAATTGAGAAGCAAAGACCATGCGAGTTGTTGAAATAACAAATCAAATTCACCATAACTTCAATGAAATCAATTGTTCTTTACAACAAGGATTTGACAAAAAATTTTGCCTTATCCTAATCTAACTTCAATTATAATTGTTATTCTATTATTTTATTATATTCTCCACTTGCTACTAACTATTCACTATTAACCTTTACAAATGAAGAGTTTGAGCTTTATATAGAGAGATCATTTACAATGAACGGTCAAGATTGATTCTCCATCAATGGCCAAGATTTTACAATGAAACCCTAATTAGGGTTTGTTATAACAAACGCTCCTTAGCCAATGAAAAAATTACATTAAATGAGCATGGACCAATAGATTCAAGGACAGGTACATCGGAGTTTGTGCATCCATAGGTGAGCTTGGTTCATTGAATCAAGACACGCTGATTTGGAACCTTTCTGATTGGTGGAGTAGTGACTGGGCTACCACCTCAATCTTGCACTGTGTATACTTGAGTTGATTCATCATCGTGAAGGGATATAAAGAGATATCTCTTAATACTCAACATTATCTAGCTCGCTCAAAGTAGTGGCGATGGGAATTATTGATTTAGTTGAGTCCTTCCATCCTTGCTTGCTTGCCTTGGAGTGATTGTATGACTTATCCTTAACACTCCTTTGATTTCTTCATGCCTCTAGGGTGTGGTGAGAATCGAGATTCCTCTTAGGTATTTTGTGTTTGTAAATGAAGCGTTCCCTTTGCATGCTGGAGTAGATATCTTCCTTACAACTTGATCTTGATGTTGACATTTTCTCTTTAGGACATCTTCCTCCAATGTGATTCTCTCCATTTCTTTCTTCATTTTCTGCAAAATAAACAAATAAGCATCAACAGATATGATTTATAACATTTTCATACTTCTATTTTGACCTGATCTCTCATTCTGATTTCATGTGATTTTTCACTAAATCTAATCGAAGGACTAACAATAATCAGTGAATTCACTATGTGGAAGGTGAACTTAATATCCTAGGGCAAATTTGGGTATCTTAATGATGAAATATGTTGGTTGATAGGTCTCTTAACTAGGCAAATTCGCTCCAACCTGATGCTCCAATGATAAATTCGCCTTCTCAAAAACATCAGATCTGTATCTTTAATGTCTTATTTCACCCTTTGTGCTGGAGCAATTTGCCTATATTATGATGAAATTCGCTTATGTGCTAACAAAATTTGATGCCTAGCTGAAGAAATTCGCTAAATCTACTCCCAAATTCGCATTTGGAGGGAATAAAATGTTTGACTTGATGGTTAAAATGAATGTTTTAACTTCTCCTTTATAGGCACTTAGGGTAAAGATCGTGTCTTTTGGGTATAAGGTCGAGTTGCTAAAACAATAGATTGCCTTCCTCATGTTGGTCGACTCAACACAAACTGTCTTCATCCCCTTTGCAATTCGAATCTTAAATCGATCTTGGCACCCAAATGTTTGCCTTTGATGAATTCGCTCTAGGACCCTTGGAAGGTACATGTTCCAAGTAGAAAATTTGCTCCATGTCCTCTCCAAGGACAAGGTCAAGGTATAAAATTCGCTCCATGTCCTTTGGAAGGACAAGACTCAAAAATGAAATTCGCTCTATGTCCTTTGCAAGGACATGTTGGATTATTTGGAAGATTATTGGATTTGGTTGTTCATTGTTGTTGCTAGGATATGTTGTTGTCATTGATGTCAACATAGTCCTGTGAGTTATTCCGGTGAGTTTGGGAAGATTTTCTGATCTAATTTGCACTTCTTTGTTTATCGGTTTCTGTCGGTGTTCCTTCATCGTATATTCCGGTGTGATCAAATCTTGTGCTGAGATTTTGGATTATTGTTTGGGATGATCTTGTGTATCTTCATTTCAAGTGGTTCGTGATTTGGAGCTTCGCGAGTTATATTTCTTTGTGACAGTTGTTGATTGGTTGTGTTCTTGAGCCTTGACACGTTGACCGATGAAGATTTGAAAAGTGGTGTTAGTGCAACTATTCCGGATGATTCTAACGTTTCTTATTCGTTTCCTATTTGTTTTGGCGATCCGCATTGATCATTGAGCGAATTTTTGGTGATTTCTTTGAACCTGTGATAATTTGTGTTATGCAGTATTTTCAGTGGTGTAGCGTATTGCAGTTGATTTTGGTGGGATTTTCGATGGATGTAATTGTTTGGAAATTTGAATTAGGTCCATGATATGTAATGTAAATCATAATATTGGTCTGGTAATCAATCTTTGTATCGTGTAATGTAATTTTTGTAATTATGAGATAAGGGTTGAGGGTTTAGCCGACCTTGTTATCAAGGTTGATGATTTGTATATATAGGTGATTTACTTATATAATTTGGGTGTCGGTATTGTGTTTGGATTATCAGACAGGTAAATGTGCGAGCAAGGATATACAATTCATCGAAGTGTTGTGGTGAGTTTGGTGTTGTAGGGCAGACAACTGTGCTTAACCAGAACTATCATGAGGCATTTGTAGATGTTATTATTGCAGTTCATTCCTTCCGGATTGTAATCCGAATCATTTTGTAAGTCAGTGAGACTTCCCTGAGAGTTGTAGCCTTCTGAACATATATCTTTTGAGTAGTGAGCTCTAGACAGTGTGCCTAAATGCATGTGCATTCCCCATTGTAACATTTTCACATACTACTGCAGAGTATCATTTTATTGTGGGTAGGTTCCCACCGTGGTTTTTCCCTTAATCGGGTTTTCCACGTCAAAATATTGGTGTTGCATGTGTTGTTTTGTTAATTTGCTTATCGGTTATTGTTGTGGTTTATCAGTTTATGTGTTGGAAGTTTAATTTGTGAATCCGGTGAAGATTGATTCACAACCCCCCTCCCCACTCTCAGTATTCCCTCTTGATTGCTGCTAACAATTGGTATCAGAGCTAGATCCTCCAGTAAAAGTTTAATCACTTGAGAAGATCCGAGATGGCAGCTCAAGGTATTCTTTTCAAGAAGGACAGTTCGAGGTTTGATGGAAGCAACTACATTGTATGGAAGAAACGGATGGAGGTACATTTGAAATGTCTTGAAAATGATTATTGGAAGATTACTAAGAATGTCTATGTTGTTCCTTGGAATAGACCTTCCACTCCTGATGAGGTTAAGGAAGCTGAATATAACATCAGAGCAAAGGAAGCATTAATCAGTGCCCTGGCTGATTCTAAAATGACAAATGTTATGGAACTTTAGACCGCACATGAGATCTGGGTGAAGCTTGGGATCTTGTATGAAGGTGATAGTCAAGTAAAAATTGCTAAGTTGCAGAGTTTGAAAGGAAAGTATGAGACATTGAAGATGGGAGATGATGAAAACATACATTCATACATGGCTAAGGTGAATGAGCTTGTCCTTGGTATCAGACCTACCGGTGGAAAGATTAAAGAAGATGAGATTGTTGCTAAGGTGCTAAGATCTTTGCCTCCTACCTATAAACATAAGGTTGTCACTATTGATGAGATCCGAAGTGTAACTATTGTGACAAGGAATGTATTAGTTGGAAAACTTGTTCCATTTGAGCTAAGCGAATTTGGTGAATCACATGGAAAGTCTGAGACATCATTCAAAGCATCAACATCTGTGTCTGGTAAGCAGAATTATTATCCTGATGAGTGCAGGATATCCAGATATGAAAGAGAAAGGAGAGAGATAGCAAAGCAAGAAAGGGAACTTGATGAGCTTGAAGCATTGATTGCCCAGAGATTGCCTAAAGGTGTCGGTAAGTATAATGGAAAGTTGCCCTTAAAATGTTTTTCTTGTAATAAGATAGGACATTTTACTTCTATATGTTCGGAGAGAATGGCTAAGTATAACAGACATGATAAGTTTGATAAGTTTGATAGAAATGATAGATATGAGAAGTATTGTAAGCCTTATAAGTCTAACCGGAAGAACTGTTATTACGTTGCAGATGAAGGTGTTATAGATGAATAATCAGAAGAAGATGAAGTTGTGTTCATTGCCATGAAAGAAGATAGTCATGTACATATTGATTCCACTAGTTGCTCTGTTGAGAAGAAAACTTTAGTTGCTAAGGTAGAAGAAAAGGGTGAATGGGTGATTGACGACGGTTGGTCACATCACATGACTGGTGAACAAATTTGTAAGCATGGAAAGGTATGATGGTTACATAGTTAGATTTGGTGATGACAAAGCCTGTGTAATATGTGGGAGAGATTCTATTTCTTTTGATGGTAAGCATAACATGGATGATGTCTTGTGTGTTGAAGCTTTGAAGCATAATCTTTTGAGTGTTGGACAAATAGTTGATAAGGGTTATGATCTACAATTCAAATATGGTAAATGCAAGATCTCGAATGCATCTGGTATAGAGATTGCATCTAGAACTAAGACTGAAGGTAACATTTTTCATTTGAATGCTAGTGAGAAAAGTTGTTTGATTGCTAAGATAGATGAGACTTGGTTGTGGCATAGAAGGATGTGTCATGTAAACTTTGATTCATTGATCAAGATCAGTTCTACACAAGTTGTTAGGGATTTGCCTAAGATTGTTAAACCTGTTAATCTGGTATGTAAGGAATGTCGGTTGGGTAAGCAAACAAGGATTTCTTTCAAGAGTAAACGGTACACATCAGATGGATTGTTAGATCGTGTGCATACTGACCTATGTGGACCTGCAAATGTTAGAAGTGTGTAGGGTGATAAATACTTTATGTTACTAATTGATGATTATTCCAGAATGATGTGGGTTGTCTTTTTGAAGGAAAAATTAAAAGCATTTGAGAATTTCAAGATATTCAAAGCTAAAGTTGAAACTGAGTCTGGATTGAACTTGAAGTGTCTGAGATCAGACAGAGGTGGAGAATTATGTTCCGGTGAGTTCAATTTTTTATGTGAGATGCATGGAATTAGAAGACAGTTATCTGCTCCTAGGACCTTACAGCATAATGGGATTGTTGAAAGGAAGAACCGTATTGTTTTAGATGGTGCAAAAACCAAGTTAATTGAAGGAAATGTTTCGAAGGTCTATTGGAGAGAAGCTATTAGCGCTGCAGTCTATACATTCAATAGAGTTCATATCAAAGGTGATATTGGTAAGACTCCTTATGAGCTTTAGTTTGGTCATGTTCCTACTGTGAAATATTTCAAAGTTTTTGGTAGCAAATGTTATATCAAGAGAGATGAGGATATTGGGAAGTTTGATGCTAAAAGTGATGAAGGTATCTTCTTGGGATATTTTACAAATAGCAAAGTCTATCGATGTTATAACAAGAGACTGAGAAAGATAGTTGAGAGTGCAAGTGTGAAGGTGGATGAAAACCTTGGGAAGGAAATCAGAGCTTATGATGAATGTCAACATGTTGTTTGAGCTCCTATTCAGCCTGAAGAGCCTAAGCAGAATGATCTGGTAGAGACAGAGATTGTTGTTGTTATCGGTGAGGATGTTCATGAGCCTGAGTCTGAAAATCAGAACAATCAAAAGACTCTGAAGTATGTAAGATTAAATCATTCTGAGAATTAGATTATTGGTGATAAGAGTAAAGGAGTAATGACTAGAAGAAGGTTAGTTGCAAAAGAGATATGTTTGATTTCTAAAGTTGAACCTAAAGATGTTGTTGAAGCTTGTAAAGATGATAACTGGATTAGGGCCATGGAAGAAGAGTTAGATCAAATTGAAAAGAACAATATTTGGGAACTTGTGCCTAGACCTAAAGATAAAAATGTTATTGGTACTAAATGAATTTTTAGGAACAAATTGAATGAAGTAGGTGAAGTAGTCAGAAATAAAGTCAGACTGGTATGCAAAGGATATTCACAACAAAAAGGGATTGATTATGAAAAAATTTTGCTCTAGTTGCTGGAATTGAAGTTGTTAGATTGTTGCTTGCTTGTGTTGCTTATAAAGATTTCAAGGTATATCAAATGGATGACAAATCTGCATTTTTAAATGGTGATCTCGAAAAAGAAGTCTATATTGAACAACCTGATGGATTTTCACTGTCAGATGATGGAGACATGGTATGGAAGTTGAAGAAAGCACTTTATGGTTTGAAACAAGCCCCTAGAGCCTGGTATGCTAGGTTAGATAAATACTTGTTAAAACTGGGATTTGCCAAAGGTGTTGCTGATAGTAACCTGTACTTTAAAATTGAAAATGGTAACATTTTTATTGTTGAAGTCTTTGTTGATGACATTATTTTTTGTGGTGATGATGATATGAGTATGAAATTTGTCGGTGACATGCAAAAAGAATTCAAGATGTCTATGATTGGTAAGATGAAATTTTTCTTAGGTTTGCAAATTGCACAGATAGGCAAATGTATCTTTATATCTCAAACTAAGTATGTGAAGGAATTGTTGAAGAAGTTTGGATTATATGATTCCAAACCAGTTGGAACTCCTATGGTGACTGGTTGTAAATTGTCTAAAAATGATGAATCTCCTAAAGTTAATCATAGTTTATACAGATCTATGGTTGATGGACTATTATATCTTACTCAGACTAGGCCAAACATTATGCATGATGTGTGTATGGCAGCTAGATATCAAGTTGATCTGAAAGAGAGTCATGTTACTGTTGTTAAAAGAATATTCAGATATCTTAAGGGAACTGAAGATTATGGCTTATGGTATCCAAAGAATGATGATTTCATGTTATGTGCTTACACTGATGCAAATTGGGCAGGTGATGTTGATAACCAAAAGAGTACTACCGGTGGAGCATTCTTTTTAGGTAAGAAGTTGGTTTCATGGGCTAGCAAAAAATAAGATTCAGTATCTTTATCTACTGTTGAAGTTGAGTACATTGTTGCTGCTAGTAATTGCATTCTGATAGAGTGGATGAAGCAAATGTTGAAAGATATAAGAGTTATCTATGATGAGCCTACTGTTATATACTGTGATAATTCCAGTGCTATAAACATGTCCAAAAATCTAGTGCAACATTCAAAGACTATGCATATCTCAATTAAATACAATTACTTAAGAGAGCAAATCGGTGAACAGAACGTGAAGCTAGAATATGTATCTACAAAGGAACAAATTGTTGATATTTTTACTAAGCCTTTGCCTACAGATATATTTGTCTATCTAAGAGACAAGTGAGGGGTCTCCACCCCTCCTGGTGAGAACTAGATGCATTAAGTTGCATGGATCTGGTGGAATTCAAAGCCTTATTCTTTTATCCAGATTGATGTGTTGGTGTTGCTCCTTTGCTGGAGTAGTCTGTATTTTGGAGAGAGATTCATGTTTCTATGTTTTAGAGGGAGAGAGTTTGATTTTCTGTTTTCTGTTATCTTTGGCATTGTTGTCAAAGGGGGAGAGAGATCATGTGAAAAACTGATTTATCTACCTTGATCTTAGGGGGAGTTTGCTGGTTATATCTTCTTTCTTTGCATTGATTGTTTTTCACATTCATATGTTGCCATCAATGCCAAAGCGGCAGATTGTTGGATTATTTGGGAGATTGTTGGATTTGGTCGTTCATTGTTGTTGCTAGGATATGTTGTTGTCATTGATGTCAACATATTCCTGTGAGTTATTCAAGAGAGTTTGGGAAGATTTTCTGATCTGGTTTGCAGTTCTTTGTTTACCGATTTTTGTCGATATTCCCTCTGGTATATTCCGATGTGATCAGATCTTGTGCTGAGATTTTGAATTATTGTTTGGGATGATCTTGTGTATCTTCATTTTAGATGGTTCGTGATTTGGTGCTCCGCAAATTATATTTCTTCATGACAGTTGTTGATTGGTTGTATTCTTGAGCCTTGAGACGTTGACCAATAAAGATTTGAAAAGTGGTGTTGGTGCAACTGTTCCAGATGATTCTAACATGCTTGATGGTGTTTCCTAGTCGTGTCCTATTTGTTTTGGCAATTCGCAGTGATCGTTGAGCGAATTTTTGGTGATTTCTTTGAACCAGTGATAATTTGTGTGTTATGTAGTATTACCGGTGGTGTATCGTATTGCGGTTGATTTTGACAGGATTTCCAGTGGATGTAATTGTTTGGAAATTTGAATTAGGTCCATGCTATGTAATGTAAATCATAATATTGGTCCGGTGGTCGATCTTTGTATCGTGTAATGTATACTTTTTAAATATGAGTTGAGGGTTGAGGGTTTAGTCGACTTTGTTATCAAGGTTGATGATTTGTATATATAGGTGATATACTTATATAATTTGGGTGTCGGTATTGTGTCTGCATTATCAAAGAGAGGTAAATGTGCGAACAAAGATATATCATTCAGCGAAGTGTTGTGGTGAGTTTGGTGTTACAGGGCAGACAACTGTGCTTAACTGGAACTGTCATCAGGAATTTGTAGATGCTATTATTGCAATTCATCCGTTCCGAATTGTAATCTGAATCATTTTGTAAGTCAGTGAGACTTCCGTAAGGGTTGTAAACTTCCGAGCATATATCTTTTGAGCAGTGAGCTCTAGGCAGTGTGCCTGAATGCATGTGCATTCCCCATTGTAACATTTCACATACTACTGCAAAGCATCATCTTATTGTGGGTAGGTTCCCACCGTGGTTTTTCCCTTAACCGAGTTTTCCACGTCAAAATATTGGTGTTGTGTGTGGTGTGTTGTTAATTTGCTTATATGTTATTGTTGTGGTTTATCAATTTATGTTTTGGAAGTTTGATTTGTGAATCCAGTGAAAACTGACTCACCCCCCACCCCTCTCTCAGTCTTCCCTCTTGATTGTTGCTAACAAGACAAGACTCAAAATGAAATTCACTCTCTATCCTTCACAGGGTATAAGACTTTAATCGTAATTTTGCTCGATGACCTTTGGAAAGACATGACCTTGGTAAAGACTTTCACTCTATGTCCTTTGGAAGGACAAGGTCAAGGCAAGAATTTCGCTTTATGTCCTTTGGAAGGACAAGGTCAAGGTGAAAGAGTTCGCTCTTTGTCATTTGGAAGGATAGGACCTAAGTTAAATTTCGCTCCATGTCCTTTGGGAGGACAGGACCTAAGTAAAGATTTTCGCTCTTTGTCATTTGGAAGGATGGGATCTTGATAAAAATTTCAATTCAACTTCACCTTAGGACCTTTCCAAAGAATTTCGCTCTTTGACCTTGGCAAGGACAAGACCTAAAATAAAATTCAATCTCCATCCTTAGCAAGGACAAGAAAAATCGCTCTTGGACCTTTGGGAGGACATTCGCTCTATGACCCTTGGAAGGTATGCATGTGATTCTAGACAAAACTCGCTCAAGACTTCTCCAAGGTACACCAATTGGACAAAATTCGCCCTAAAGTCCTTCTAAGGTACACATCTTCAATTTTGCTTTAAGGTCTCTGTGAGGTACATACTTGGCAAAAATTCGTTCAAGGACCATGGCAAGGACAAGTAACAAGTTCGTTCTGGATCCTCTCCAAGGACAAGGTCAAGGTAGAAAATTTGCTCCATGTCCACTCCAAGGACAAGGTCAAGGTAGAAAATTCGCTCCATGTCCTCTCCAAGGACAAGACTTGAAGCGAAATTCACTCTAGGCCTTTGGCAAGGACAGGGTCAAGTTCGCTCTAAGTCCTTTCCAAGGACAAGGTCAAGGTGAAAAGTTCGCTCTATGTCCTTTGGAAGGACATGACCTTGAAGATAAAAATAGCTCTTGGACCTTGGCAAGGACAAGACTTGGAGGTGAAATTCACTCTTGATCTTCACTTGGACAAATTCGCTCTTGATCTTCACTTGGACAAATTCGCTCTGGAACCTCTCCAAGGTACATGACTTGATTTTGGACAAAATTCGCTCTAGGACCTCAACAAGGACAGGACATCAAAATCTCGCTCTAGGACCTTTGCAAGGTACAGGGTCTCATGTCCTTAGCAAGGACGGGGTGTCATGTCCTTAGCAAGGCACGCATCCTTAGGAAAGACTCTTGACTTAGTCCTTTCACCTGACTTTGCTCAGTTTGTTCAATCCTCAAGTCATTACCCATAAATCATTCTTGCCACATGCTTGACGACTTACTTCACTCCACTCAAGAGACCAACCTGACATGATGACCCTCTAGATACTTGAGAAAATCTATCCCTTCAATGCAAAGATTAATAGCAAATACCCTAAGACAACCCAGAAAGCAAAAAGTGGGGGGTCTCCATTTGCAATGGGGCGATGTGTGAATATTTCACAACACAACCCTTAAAATGAAATGCTTCATATAACATTCTAAGTAGCCAAGTATGTAGGTCAACTATTTCCACTTATCAATGTCAAAAATGTCCTACCATATTTGTAGGCTACAAATGACTCTTTTGTGGTTCATCACTTGGTGCATAGTTATTTTCAACTTCTACGTAAACACCAATCTCCTTAAAGTTCTAAGATGCACCAAGTTCATTGCCCAAGGTATTTTAGGTTTGACAATGTGATGTACATGTTCAAATCTGAGAACTGTGGTATGTTCACAAACATATTTTATCAAGTCTGGTCTATTCAGATGCTGTCCATAGTGGTACAGGGAAAAATAATAATTTCATGCAATGTGAGTGTCGAAAGAGGCCTTCGAGGAGCTGAATCGAGATAAGAGAACAATAGTGTTGTGTTTGAGTTCCTTCAGCAGCAGGGATGAGGTCCCCGTTTATGCGCTCATTGGATGGGGCCAGTTAATCACAAAAGTTTTGATCAATACAAAAATAACAACCAAAAAGTGTACAGGGACAGGAAAATTTGGGAAAAAGTAGGCTGCAGCTTGGTTTATATACACAAGCAAAACCAATGAAATGTTTGCATTCACAGAAAATTATTGCTGAGGTTAAAGGCAAAAGAAAATGCATTGTAAAAGGCTGAAAATATACATTCACCAAAAAGTGTCAGAAAAAGTTGGCATATGAAAACATCCAGACTTGTACCGAAAAGTTTTCATAGGAACAGAAAAAGTCCAGACCAAATAAGACAAATCCAGCCAGTCCAAAAAGTCCAGATCCGGATAGATTTGCCAACCATGGACCTGTACAAACAAGAAACGCAAAAAAAACTTCAAAATTCATGCCCAGATAGATTGACTATCACAGACATTCCAACACATTAGCAGAGCTAGTCATATTATGTTGATTTTTCCTCAATGATAAAGAGATTTCAACAATCCATAGGTATAGATAGAAAGCTGTTTCTGGATTCAATTGTGTTAAAGATTTTTTTATCAACGTTTCAGATCACTCCGTGATCCATAATCAGGATAATGAGAGCCAAAAGAATCATAATTCCAACCAGCCTATGCGTTCATTTCTTGGTGATTTTCCATATTTAGTCCAAACACTAAATGCAAGAGTGTCCCTTTTATGATGTGATATAATTTTAACGGATAAAACAAGATAATTAAGTTCACTTGATCATATTTTGATACGGTTCTCCATATCAACCAGTCTGAAGTATATTGCACAAATTAAAACATGATTTTTTCTAGTTCACCCAATATGACAGGCAACTTAAAATGAGGATCGGTTGCTAGGCACATGCATCCTGCTAATACACAAACATGCTGTACGTTTTGAATTTTGCAGTCAATTAAATTATACGTATTTATAATGCTTGCAGCAATATAGCATCCTAGGTTCTCCAGCATGGTTCACCATGCTTGTAGCTAATTTTCTTCTTGCTGGATTTGATATCAAACTTATAAAGGTGTTTCATACGGGCACAGCTAAAACAAATCTCAATTTAAGGTAGTTATCAGCCTCAGTATTCAAAATGACTCTAGATCAGGATACTATAGGCATATAAAGCCCAGCTACAAGCTCCCGAGGCTCTTTTTTGTGTGTTTAGAAGTACAGAATAACCACTTTATAGGATGCCTTTAATCTGGATAAAAAAGAAAGGTATGACAATACAATAAAAAATAAAGAATCTAAATAAGGTACAGCTTATGCCTCATCAAATTTTAGAGAAAAATTTCAAACTGAGAACCAATGGCCATGATAAAACCAGCAAGTACAAACACCATAAGTCAACCCTAAATGTAACAATCACAGGCATATTTACAATTATAGATGCAACGATCAATACCCACAAACAATGCAAATATATATATGTATAACAAGTAAAAATCACAGACATACTTACACCTATGATCAACACTGAGAAATAACACAACTAAAGGAAGAAATTCAAGGATGGCATTATTGAACTGTGATGTATGTCAGTCAAAAATACAGCAAATACTAAAAATTAGAGGGGAAGCGGAGTAGCCAAATAAACCTGGATATGGATACGGATATGTATGGCATAGATACACATCAGATACCATACCCACACATGCCCAAAAAATCTTGATTTTCCAACTGTGCTGGATACTGTGTGATTTGATTTTCTTTTTGATGAAAATCTTCCTATACTTAATTATTAAAAACTGCAATCATCCATTTTTACATTTTTTTGGTATCAACAAAACCTATACCAAATGAAGACGACAAATGAAATGATTTTCTATTTCAGCAACCCACTTTTTTGGCGTATCTTCCAATGCGACTCTACTATTTTTTGCATATTATAAATTATTAAATCAACTCATATTATTTATGAAGCAACTATGTATCTATATTGCTATTGAAGTAATGAAAATCTCCTCTAATGACTTCAAAAATTGTGTTAAATATATGTGTTTTTTTTTTATGAATGTCATATACAGCAGTATCCATATTGGGGGTCTTCAAAAATGGCTGTATCTGTATCTGTATCTGTATCCATGTCCATGCAACTTTGAGGGAAAGCAATTGAAATGAGAGATCTGTGCTAACAACCATAGTTTTAAAACTCGTGGACTCACCACGGACTCGTGAGTCCATGGGAGCCACGAGTCGACTCGCCAAGGACTCGCGAGGCGAGTCCTGGCGAGTCCATCTGAAAGACTCACGAGTCTTTTGCAAGGACTCGCGCGAGTCTTTTGCACGGACTCGCGAGTCTTTCAGATGGACTCGCACGACCCAGGAAAAAAGTCATGTAGGCTTTTAAAAGAGAGTTTTTTTAAAAATTTTTTTGCCTGCATTTGGCATAACTGAGGGAGTGAAAAATAAAAGAAAATAACACCCGACACCTTTATAAAATAATAAAAGTATTTTTGGCCTTGCGGGGCACTGCCCCTCTACCCCGCCCTGTATCGCGACAGGGAACACGCAAGGGGCGCTGCCCCCAAACCCCCGTTGAAAAATATAGGGGGAAATTGCGCCGATGGAAGTAGGGAAAATTTAACCTCCGAGTTTGATTAGGCTCCATATAACAGCGTAATTAGCATTGAAGAAATCTTGGTATTATACATTTTAGAGTTGAAAGTTTGAAACTATGAGTATGTGACGTGTAATGTTTCAATTATGGCTCTTATGTTTTCTAAATGCATTAATTTCTTTATGTCTTTTTGTAAAACTACGGTTTTTTTTTTTGCCGAGTCTTTCGCGAGTCTTTCAAGAGTCCGAGTCCGAGTCCGAGTCCAAATTTTTGGTCTGCCGAGTCCATGGCGAGTCCGAAGTTTTAAACTTTGCTAACAACTAACCTATTTCTATAGGTGCTTAGTGCCTTACAAATAAACAATCCTAAAACATCTAGTTGAGATTTAGATGACTCCAATAGACCAAACGGATTTTTTACTTTCAATTCTACCTGTCTCACAGCTGTGTCCAGCAACTAACTGTAACCTACTTAATTCTTATGCCTCCACCCAACCTATGTGCAATAAGAACATTATGTTTTACTTTGTTCAGAAAATTGTTGTAGTAACTGCATTCATACCAACCATTAAGTATCACCATTTGACATCCCATGAGTCTTTTCAGACAAGTGAGACACTTTGATATCCTTGCATTGTAGCCGTCATGGTCACTAGCAGTGCAAGGTTAATAAATTTCAGATTTGCAGTCTTGATATGGCTTCAGAACCAAATATAATTCAATTAAATTTCTCTGACAAATATGCATAGTTTTTTTACATGTTACTCCATATTTGTCCATGATCTTCTAACTAATCATAATACAACATGAAGTCCATACGTGGATGCCTTTTAATCACTTGAATCTTAAACAATTTTAATACAAGTTAATGCCTTTATAAGTTATGCCCTCAATTTTACAGTTAGGTTTGAACTTAAAAATTTAAAACATTCTGTTTAACTTTACCTTAATATAGGCCTATCACATAGAATCTTACAGAGATATGAAGAGATTCAGCAAGCATCGTGTACTTAAACCTCTTCAAATTCTTCAAGGCTCCTTCCACTTTTTCTAATAAACTAGTAAAAAAATCACAATTATCACCAGAGAGCAAATTGATTTAAGCAACAACTGAAACTATAACCTTAAGAACAAAACATAAGACCAGCACAACTATGGAATACAGAGGATTCGAGAAGAGTATGACCATACACTTTCCGTATCTTGCATTTAAAATCTAATTAGAACATTGATTCATTTAATCAAATTGATTAATTTTTCTTAGTCCACTACTTCCTCAACTCGCATGCTATGAATGCTACCAAAAAAGAGGCTTCCATTCTCTCTAGTAAATAAATAGAAGAGAACTTCATCCTGTTAAAACATTTATGTCAAAAAATAAAATAGATCAAACTGTTCACAATCAGCTGGCTACTTAGACATCTTAGCAGTTAATTCCCTTACAAGCTTTGCTGCTACCATTGCTGTCATTCCATCCACTGTATCACGCTGTGGGTTAAATTCTACAACATCACCTGCAACAATGTCTCCTTGCAAATTTTGCAGAATGTTCATCACATCTCGAAATGAAAGGCCGCCTGGTTCAATGTGCGAGACACCAGGTGCAAAAGCAGGATCAAGACAGTCACAATCTATCGAGACATAAACACCTTTTACACCTTCTCCAAGTTTCTACAAAATATTAGGAAATCAAATCAGCAATTGGATAAGAATTTGATATTTATATTTTGTTAAAGTATAAATAATCGCACTTTGAAGTATATAGGTTTTAGCATATGATGACTAGAACGGTTAGCATATAATGACTTTAAAAAGTGTTGACTTCCCATAGCATAAGTAATAAATATAACCACCGATTATGAATGAGGGAAGAAATGACAAGCATCCAAGTTATCCACCATGAGTCGAGCTTTAAAATTTAAAATAAACTACACTGAATATGATTACTAAAGTCTTAAACAATTGTTCACTCCCCATCCAAACTAGCCACTTACAATCACTTCTAATGAATGAGAGGAGAAATTACAAGCATCCAAGGTTCTCGTTGGAATTAAGCCATGTCCAGTACTTAAAAAACAATTAGCAGAGCCCGACTTATGATTGGATCTGCACTTAATCACTAAGTGCAACTCATATCAAATCATGGATTCAATTAACAGCAAAATGTACCATCATTAAAAGTAAAACAGCACGGCACTCAATGACTGAGAAAGTGTCAAAAGGTTTATGGAAAATATCCTTCCATTTAAAATGTGTTTTCCCAAATCTAGATCAAATATGCAGGTATCTTGGCATTGCATGTCAAAATTAAAAATTTGCATTCCAGATTGCTCAAATAGAATATAAAGAATACATGAATCACATCAATATGTTCTATTACAATTCACACGCATGTATGGTACATAAGATTTTCTTTCTTGAGGATAACCTTATTGCATACATGTATAGGCATTCTATTTACTTGGTTTCGAGAATGATTTTATTTCACACCTGTTCCTCACAAGCGTGGCTGCTAGTGCCCATTATCTCGCTTTCATGAATTTAAATTTGTGACTATAATGCTGCCTTCAAATATTAGCCTTTTTTCTTTAATTTCATAATTTTTTAACAATGAATATAATTTGACCATGCATAACCTTATTGTTAAAATTAAAATAGGATCTGTAAGGACCTGAAAATTAATTGGTCAACATATGCTTGCAATGATGATTTGGCAGTCCAGCTCACAACCCATGTAGCATGCTCATTTCTCCTCACAACCTTTTCCACCTTGAAGGAAGCCTCCCTAGTGTCCTATTACCCTCCTTTAGGTGTCCACCCTTGTTTGCCCTCTTCTCGGATTGCTAACCTTTCTCACCATCCAAAACTCCCTTTCCATGTAGCATGCTCATTTCTCCTCACAACCTTTTCCACCTTGAAGGAAGCCTCCCTAGTGTCCTAGTACCCTCCTTGAGGGTGTCCACCCTTGTTTGCCCTCTTCTCAGCCTGCTAACCTTTCTCACCATCCAAAACTCCCTATTCATGTAGCATACTCATTTCTCCTCACAACCTTTTCCACCTTGAAGGAAGCCTCCCTAGTGTCCTAGTACCGTCCTTTAGGTGTCCACCCTTGTTTGCCCTCTTGTCATCCTGCTAACCTTTCAAACCATCCAAAATTCCCTATCCATGTAGCATGCTCATTTCTCCTCACAACCTTTTCCACCTTGAAGGAAGCCTCCCTAGTGTCCTAGAACTCTCCTTTAGGTGTCCACCCTTGCTTGCCCTCTTCTTGGGCTGCAAACCTTTCTTATCATCCAAAACTCCCTATCCCCTGCCTTAAGTTGCAGAGGCACCCAAGCAACCCATACCATACCATGTGTAACCATCTCATCATTTGGCATGTCCATGAGTCATTTAGAATTGCTTTTCTAATCCAATTTCCATCCCAAAACTCTTTTTTTTAGTAATCTTGCTTTCTTTTCTACTTTCTTTCCATATTTAAAGCATGATTTCATTCCTTCTTGCTTCTCTCTTCTCTTCTCTCCTTTACCTATTTAAATCCCTCAAAAAAGTTTGTGGAAGCTTTCATAAGGCTTTCATAAACTAGAGAAGAATACTCGAGCTTTATTGTCATAGGATAGGAGGATTGTTGAGCTACTTTTGCAAGCCTTTACTAGATGCTCTACATCCTTTATTCAAGAACATTAGATCAACTTTAGAAGTTTGCACACCTCTCTACAAAGCCAAAACAATCCCAAATCCTCTTATTTAAGCTCTAGCCTCCCCACTTAAAACAAATTTACCTTCCTCCCAAATCAATACCAATCCACATCTTCCATTTCCATCATGCAGAGCACCCCAAGGCTTGAAGAGAAGGAATTACAGATAAACGCCGGATCCTTTGAGGACACAATTATAATGGTTACTTAAGAAGCTTCACAGCTTCTTCCAAGTTCTTTCATTTCAAGAAGCAAATTCTTTTTCAAAGCATTATTTGTTAGTAATTAGCTCATATACTCTTACCTAAGAACTGTAATACTTCATTATCGTTTCTTAGTTTAGCTTAGATTTGTTGTTGCCTTCTCAGGAAGATAAGATTTTGATTACTTTTTTGTACTTTTCTTGCTAGTAGATTAGAAGTTTCATTTAATTTTGGACTCTCATTGAAATTGAAAACACAAGAAAAAAAGATGGAGTGTAGTTATATTTGAAAAGCCATATAGAAGTTGTTTGCATGTAGATTAGTTAATTCACACTTTAATTTGGAAAAGCGCAAATAACGAAAAAGTAGATAAAGTTCATCTAGTTTATCACATTTAGTTTCAAACATTCAAAAAAGCAAAACAAGAGGACAGAAGCCCTCAATATCATCACAAGGCATTCAACTATCGAAACAAACATTGCAACTTCAATAAAGCAAGTAAACACGCTACAATCACTCTCTTTTAAGCCTGCTATGTCTCACTCGGTCATTCAAGCTAGATGTGTCAAGGGATAAAGAAAAATTGGATTATGTTGGTTATGGATGAAATTCAAGAGAACGCACCCCTTCTTCGGCACATCCAAGAAGAGAACGAACAAAGGCATATATCAGAAAAGTCTCATGCAAGAAAGCACACCTTCTAGGCATAACCCATTGAACTTATCAACGCCTACTTTTTCACCATTGGCATTTTCTCTCAATTAAAAAATGAACTGACTCTCCCCTAGTTCATTAGCAATGCATTTCAAAATTGCCTTCTAGCTTCAAGAATTTATCCGTTGTTCTCTCTTTCTTCTTGTTGGTTGCATCTTGAAATTTTATACACAATGGCATCTACAAGACTAAAGTACTAAACACTGTGCACATTGGGATGTCAACATTTATTGAGCATTGAAATGTGAAAAACAATCAGCTCTCTACAATTGAGGTATTAACATGTTAAATCAACATTTATTGTGCATTCAAATGTAAAAATTAATCTGCCATCTACAGTACAACACATCTCATTAATTGGATTAAACTTGTGCTATATACAAGGGATCTTGGTTCCTGTTGACGTGTATTTTGTACACTATCAAACACAGAATAAAATACCCAAGGGTACTGTTGTGACCATTTCACACATCGCCCCATTAAAATGGGGACCCCCTCTCTTTTTGCTCGGTTTTGCCTATTTCTCTCTCTGCTTTTAGGGTTTTTGAGTCGTCTGGATTAGGGTCAAGCCTTAGGGTTTCCGTTTTGATGATTTTAAGCCAGAGTCCAGTCCAATTTTGAGAGATTGTTGAGCTTCCTCTCGTAGGATGCAATTTTGGAGTGGGGTAAATTCGTCAGGGGTCGAGTAGGTTGGTCTAGGTTCAGTCGGAATTTTGAATATAAGTCCAAATTTTGCCTAAGTATTGATGATGGAATTATGGAATTTTGTCTGATTGAATGATTTTGACCAAATTTTGAAAATTCTGATAATTGATTCCGGACATTGGAAAAGTCTTATGGTTGCCTTGTCAAGTGTTTAAAACTCTAAAATCATGATATTTTGGCCTGTGGAAGCAAAATCGCTCCTGTCCCTCAGCCAGGGACCAGGGCGAAAATGATATTTTAGGCATCCTGGTTATTAATTTGTTTCATTTGTCTTGTGCAGGGTCGCCAGGAGATGCGTTTGAACACGAATTGAAACCTTTGAAGATTTTGAGATTTGAAAATGGCGAATTTTTTTGGAGTTTTAGGACAAATCGCTCCTGTCCCTCAGTCAGGGACCAGGGCGAAATGTCTTGTCTGAACCATTCTGACTTCATTTTGATCAAGCTAAAGTGTTAAGGACATGATGAAAGGTGAAATCAACATGATGGAGCGTCCAAACTTAGTCATTTGCAACGAAAATTGAACATTTGCCCTCAGGGACAAAAATCGCTCCTGTCCCTCACTGAAGGACCGGAGCTTGTTTCTCAAAATTTCACTGTCCTTGCAGGATCAAGACGATTTTTTGGATTGGAAGATATAAAGGAGGGCATGTTCTGTCCATTGAATATAATTTGAAGAAATTTGCAGACAAGGAAATGTGCCAGAAGGACAAAATCGCTCCTGTCCCTCACTGAAGGACCGGAGCTTGAAATCCAAAATTGCCTTGTCCTTGAAAGATTTGAATGATTTCGCGATTTGAGGAAAACAAAAGAAGTACATCTTCTCAGTTGAATATAACTTGAAAGTACCATAATGAGGAAAATTGGCCCTAGAAGCAAAATCGCTCCTGTCCCTCTGCCAGGGACCAGGGCAAATTTTAGTGATAGCTCCCGTCCCTCTCCAAGGGACCAGAGCGATTTTTCTTATAAGACAAGTTTTGGGCGAAGATCAAGTGAGTGTTAAGTTCGAGGCAAGCAAAGGAGGCGTAACAAATCCATTGAAGATAATTTGAAGATTGCAAGACGCCAAGTGAAGCTCATATTGTCCTAGACGCTCCTGTCCCTCTCCAAGGGACCAAAGCGATTTCTTCCTTAGACAAATTTCTCGCCAAGTTGAGACGAATTCCATGTCAAAGGTGAATGAAGGAGAGCATGACAAGTCCGTTGAAGATAGTTTTAAGCATTGGCAAAAAGTGATTGAGCCTACAAGTACAAGTTCGCTCCTGTCCCTCAGCCAGGGACCAGGGCGAAATCAAGGTTATTTAATATTCCCTCCAAGTTTAAATCACTCCAGACTAAGGTACAAGGGGGCAATGATGTTTGGAACGCCTCGAAGAGAAATGAAGTTGCAAAGACCGCAAAATGTGATGAAACTACCCAAGTTCGCTCCTGTCCCTCTCCAAGGGACCAGGGCGAAATAGTCAAATATGCTTAAACTTTGAAGGCCACTTTCGTTTCATACGTTCAAGAAGGAATAAAGGACACCATTTCACGCCTTGAAGACAATTTGATATCAATAGGATGAAGGATTTGCACCATAGACTAAAGTTCGCTCCTATCCTTCAGTCAAGGACCAGGGCGATATTCATTAAACTAGTCATTTCCTTCAAAAAACGATAACAAGGCAAGGTCGCACAAGGTCGAAAATGTCTTTGAGAAGATGATAAGCAAGGAACCAAACATCAGAAGGTGACCAACTTAAGGAAAGAAGCAAGTTCGCTCCTGTCCTTCAGTCAAGGACCAGGGCGATATTCATAAAATCAATCATTCTTTCCAAAGATCACATCAAAGCAAAGTTACACAAGGTTGAAAATGTCATTTGAAATGTGATGAACAAGGAGTTAAGGTTAAAAGATGACAAATTTGAGCTAGAATGTCAAGATCGCTCCTGTCCCTCACCAAGGAACCAGGGCGATATTCACTCAAATATTAAATTTGCTTTGTAAAGGACAAGTGAGTATGCGTGGAATGAAAGAATAAAGTTGTTACTTGCCTTGTGATATAAATTAGTGATTAAGGAGGCGAAGACCAAGGAGTAAATACAAGATCGCTCCTGTCCCTCACCAAGGGACCAGGGCGATAATGATCTTAAGAGGCATTCATCAAAACATTGAATCGATCAAGCTCAAGGTCCCCAATTAAGATGCCAGTTTCAACGTGGAGGAAGTGGTTTTGAACGTAAAAAGGGAGAAATTCAAGAGCAAAATGCTAGATCGCTCCTGTCCCTCTCCAAGGGACCAGAGCGATATGGTTTGTACCCTTACCTCTCTCATGTTTTGGCGCCAACATCATTTTCAAATCGCATTAAATGCTAAATTTCGATAAACCTTGATATTTTTTAATTAAAATTTGCATTTAATGGGTGCGCACAAGGCATTTAATTAATTAATTTTGCCTTTTAAAAAATCGAAATAATTAATTACAAGGTATTTAATTAATTAATTATTAATTTAAATAAAGAAAGAGCGCTTGGGTTTATTTTAAATGTTTTGCAAAGTCAGCCTCCTCTTTTTATTTAAAATTTTGTTATTATTTGACTTATTTCCAAGTCGGCCTATGTGCAATTAGAGGGTGAGCGCCTATATAATGAAGATGTGATATCTCATTTCAAACCATCATTTTATCATCCTTTCATATGCGATTTGGAAGACAAGGAGAAGTGCGAAATTCCATCCAAGGAGAGTGCGCATTTGGTTTGAAGTGAAGCGAATTTGCCATCATCACGTTGAAGACCCCTAAGGTTGGCGAAGTTACTAAGGAAGGTGTTCGCTTGGGGAGGATCCACATTGATACTTCAAATCTCGATTTTTGCCTAGGCGAATTTCCTTATTTTGCTTTTTAGAGTTAGCTCTCAAGTGAGGTATGGCGAAGTATTCCCTTGTCTTAATTTTGAATTTTGATCGTCATAGTTTAAATTTTGAAATTTGAAATTTTGAAATTCCAATAGCTCAATCGAATTTAGGAAATGATAACTCAAAGACTTATCATGAAGTTTCCTAAATTCAATCTCTAATCTAATCTATGTTTATATATTGCAAAATCTATTACTTATTATGAAACGTTGTGTAGGTGTTACGATGGCGACCCCGAAGGTGGGAGCATCCACTAGTCATCCAGCTCTCATGAAGGAAGATCAGAAGAACGAAGAATTGGAGACCAAGATCGTGTCGAAGTGGAGCAACATTGGAGATACCAACTTGGGGAACTTCAGTACGAAGAAGTTTCAAGAGGTCCCTTACATTGGCAAGCCGTCACCTATCGCCAGGAGGATAATTGAAAGTGGCATCATTAAGGCGGTCGGCTTCCCTCCAGCAGTTCAGTGCCATGAGTTGATGATCGAGTGTGCTCGCCATTATGATCCTCAGTCCAGAACGATCGTGTCCAAGGAAGGAGACACTTTTGCTTATCTTTCAGAGGAAGCTATCAGTGAAGCTCTTCACTTGCCAGAACATAAAGATATGATTTATAAAAGCATAGAAGGAGCCAAGTCCATGTACGAAGATGATCCAGATGCTTGCTTAAGCATCATCAATAAGAATTGGTTACTCAAGAGTCGTCCTCGCCTGAGCAAGATCCCGAACACACCATATAGGATCGATTTCCAGGAGGAGTACAGAGATTTGATAACAATGCTCAACCGAGTCACTGGAGCTCCTCAAGCCTTCTATTTCGAGAAGTGGATGTTCTACTTCATCCAAGTGATAGTTCAGGGAAAAGGAACAATTCATTGGGCTAGAATGATTAGCCATTGCTTGGACGTACAGTTAAGGAGACTGAAGGCTACCAAGTCATTCCACATGAGTTCATACGTCATATATGCCTTGATCAGGAGCTTTGAATATGCAGGACTACCTCACAGAGGAGTGATTGGAAGAGGACCCGATGAGGTCAGAGTTTGTGATTCCTATGTCCACTTGCATCATCCACCAGGAAGTAACTACAAGTTAGTTAATGATACCTTCACGATGAACATCACCAGGACGTTGCAAGGCGGGATTCACAATAGGCTATCACAGGATGCACAAGAGCTAGTAAAGAGGTACGGTGCTTGGTTTATCCAATTTCCGAAATTTACTTATATTAGAGTTCATGGATGTCCTTCACCTCCATACATGTTGCCGAGATATCCGACAGACAGAATAGTGTTACTTGAAGTAACTAGACAGTTGGCAGCTTATGCGAAGGCATTCAGACACAGACATGGAAATGGAGTTCCTGTACCTATCATATTAGGAAATTCAGTTGAGGTATGTCCTAATGCTCTAGCCATGGATGACGCAGAGAAGGAGTTAGCTTTGTATTCATTTTCATTCTTTGCCTTGAGAGAGAGCTTTGATCCACATGGATATATAGAAGAGACAGTTGGTAGGAAATATAAGCATGAGTTTCAAATAGAAGATTTTATGATGAATCTCTTAGATGATCTTGAAGTGAAAAGGAAAATGCATTCCAGATTACCTTTGGACTTCATCAGGAAATGCAAAATTTACAGAGTGGCCGACCAAGCTCAGGACAGTGGCAGACATCTTCAATCATCTTATGATCGAGAAAGCAAATCAGTGAAGCTAGATTGGAATGAACCCGAGGTTGTGGATCTAGATGCCTTGATGGCTCCAGTCTTGTCTTGTCCTCGCAGATGGGTTGATGTGCAGCATCAAAAGTTGAGAGAGCAAGGCATAGCTATGACTTTCACCTTGGAGGAGAGACCAGTTGAAGGTGGGGCAAGTGTAAGCGAAGGTAATCCTAATCCCAGAAATACAAATGAAGGCAACCTTCGAAGCGCAAGTGAAGGCAATCTCCATCCTAGAGGCTCGAAGAGGAAAGAAAGACCTGAGAAAAGGGAATCCTCCAAGAAGAAGAAAGAGGCCAACCGAGATCGTTCATCCGGCACATCTTCTCGACAGGAGAAGAGGACATTTGAGATAGAGGAATCCATGGAATCAATGGTACAGAATGATAAAGAAGGACAGGCACCTCGAAGGTCACCAGGTGGATCTCTCCAAGATAATGAGTTGCATGAAGATAGGGAAGATAACGAAGTCACATCTCCTCCCAGAAAAGAAGAATTGCTTAAGGAGATTCAAGTTAAAGAAACAAGATCTGCCATCCCAGATTGGTTAAAGGAAAGATTAACGAAGGTAATTATGGTCGAGGATGAGGACAATGTGATTGATTTGGAGAGTCTCGTTGGACATTCCCAGGAAATGACAAAGAAGAGGAAGGCTACTAAGATGTCCAAGATGATTAGAGATGAGACTGGATCCAAAATATTGCAGATAGCTACACCGGCCGTGGACAAGTATGAAGGTGAGATCCTTGCAGAAGAATATGATGTAGAGACATTTGAGCTTGGTCCACTCACAGCCGAGCAGACACTAGATGATGCCACTGATTCATTTGAGGCATTGAAAGATAAGCTTAGGGAAGAAATGGAGAAAAATAGAAAGCTTGAGAGAGAGAGAGGTGCATGGAGAACATACTTCAGCCATCTCAATCAACCTTTGGGACGTCAGGATCCAGCAAGATCACCCGTACAGGCACTTCCCCTTCAATCAATTGGTGAGGCAGAGAGAGTCAGGAGTTTAGTCCAGCTTATGAGCTCATGGATTGACAAATCTCATACAGTCGCCATGGAATTTGCAACAAGGATGATGCAGACCATTCACCGAGCTATTCAGGTTCTTGAAGATTATCCACAACTTGATGATAACGGTAGCCGCTTTTGCTCATACTAAAGATGTTATCATTCCTGTCTTGCAAGTAATCAGACAAACATCAAGGAAGGTCCTGGCACAGGAAAAGATAATGGATGGAGGACCTCATAGTTTGCTTCAATGGTCAACCTTACTCCAGATGAAGGAAGTTCTCTTCAAGGACATCAGTTCTAGGTGCAATCATGTTGAGGAGGTTATCCACCCGATCCAGGACAGAGTATTTGAGGTACTGCGTACCATTCTTGGCAGGAGGATCGAAGTTGAGACAGATGTGGATTTACAGGAATTGGAGGATAAAGTCAAAATCATCTTTTGCAAGGATGCTAATGTTATCACAGATGAGCAACGGGACCAGATGTTTGCTACCATGCTCCTGATTGAGAAGACTAAGGAACTTGAACCTGGTTGGGACGTTGCTCTTCTCCAAGCATTTGATCAGGTCATCCACTTAGAAGAACGAATGAAGAATCTTCCCGAGATTCCCATTGCTGAAATCGAAGGAATCGTATCTAGATTCATTACATATGCTAAAAAGGAGCATTGGAAAGGGAATAAGATTCTAGATGAGAGGTTGTTATAGATGACATGGCACCTTAATTGTCATTGGTCAATGTCTCCTAGATTTTTGTGCCAAATTTAATATTTGGCTATGCATTTAATGTTGTGCAATAAAAGGGGGACTTTTGTAATAAAACCCTAATTAGGGTTTAGGTGTCATAATCTTGGCCATTGATCTTCTTTCGATCTGGACCGTTCATTGTAATTGAGGATGCTATATGTACCCTCATTTCTTTTCATTTTGTAACTAGAACTAGAAAAAAATTAGAGATCAAGGAGAAATTAGAGAGATTAGAAGCAAGTTGTTTTGTAGCAAGATTGAGCTTTGAGGGAGGAATTTCAAACAATTGTTGTACATGATGGCTTTGAGATCAATAAAATATTGAAGTTATGGTGTTTTATTGCAATTCTCGTGGTTGTCTTCATGGTTGTTCATTTTCTTGAATCATTCTCAATCAAAGTAGTGTGTTAATTCGAAGGACAAAGTCACTTGATCTTTGGTAGGATTCGCTTTCCAAACCACTAGCTTCTTGCTGATTGTAGGAGCACCTTGCGTGGTTGACTGGAGATATTTGAATCGCTTAAACCTTCAATCGCTGTTGTATCTTGGATATGTACCTTCGTGATAGTGTCCTTGATACTTGATGTATTGAAAAATCATTTGTTACCTTAGAAGATCGCATCAATTTCAATTGAGTTGTTAATTCATGGCAATATTGGAGTTGGTAGAATCTTGCCAAGTCTCGTCTACATGGAGTCATTCTTAGGGTTAGACTAGATTAGATCTCTTGCAAACCTTGCCCTTTGATATTTTTGAGAGCTTGTTTAGTTTTAGAAAATTCTTCGGAAACGTAAGGCCCCTTGATGACACAGCAATCACAACGACCACTGGTGCTTATCCACACGTAGAGACCCTACTTACAAGAACATTGGAGTCACCCTAACTGATCCTTCTTGCGATATCTTCAGCAGTTAGAGACTTTATTCAAGAGAGGATGAGATGCCTTTGGGTATTTTATTCTGTGTATGATTGTGTACAAAATACACGTCAACAGGTACCTTATCCTCTCTTGAGTAAAGCCTTTGAATGCTAAAGATATCGCGAAAAGGATCAATCAGGGTGACTTCAAGGTTCTTTGCTGTAGGATCTCTACGTGTGGATAAGCTCTTTGTGGTATGATGTGATTTTGCTGGAATCACAAGGGGACTTACACTTGATGACCTGAACGTCTGATTTGCTGGAATCACAGGATTTTACTAGCTTAGATTTGGAAAAAAAAGGAAAAAGGACGAGGGCGAGGAAAGGATCTAATTCTGATACTAAGAATGTAAGAGCAATGAATGACCTCTGATGAAATTCTAACTAAGTCTTGTTTTGACATCCCAAGACCATCTCCACAAGGTTAGTGCGATCTTCGAAGGAAAGCTTTATGATGTTCAAATCATCACTGCAGGCATAGACACCATCAGGCTGATGCATATCAATGAAGAAGCGACAATTGAAGTTAAGCTTAAGCTGAATGATTCCAGTTGACTACGCAATGCAAGTCTGTAATCAACAAACTGCTAGTAGTATGGATATACGAATTTCACCATCAATCAAGCACATTTCTTCCACTCATCTAATAACATGAAATAAAATATGAGAAGTATAGAGACCATGCAAATTGTCGAATTGACCCATAAATTTCACCATTTCTTCAATGAAGTTTTACAAGTCTTTTACAACAACACCTTGGCAACAATCTTTGCCTTCTCTCTCTACTCTACTCTAATTGCTATTCTATCAACTGACTAATCACCTTCTAACTATTCTCTCCCTATCTTCTAACTCCTTTCTATATGCCTTTACAAAAATGAAGAGTCGGGGCTTATATAGTGCCCTTAATACAATTCAATGGCTAAGATCAATTTGAGATCAATGGCCAAGATTCAATAATGAAAACCCTAATTAGGGTTTGTTACAACCATTACATAACATTTAATGCTTGACCAATGATAAAATTGTATTAATTGGACACATCTCCTCTCTGGAAAATTCGACCAATGGATAGCTGGGGTAGGTACATCGAAGTTTGTGCCACCTTCCATGAGTTAGGTACATTGACTCTGGACATGCTGAGGTGGACCACACTGACTGGAGAAGTGATGACTAGGATGCCAACTCGTCTGACACTTGGTTGATGCCAATTTGATGTTGCTGAGAAGCTAGCTTTAATTAACTCTTCTGGAACTATCTGCTCCTTCAACGAACCCTTGACTTCTCCTGTCTTTGATGCGCAGGATGATGATGTACCTCGCCTTGGAATGCTGGATTGGAGAAGGTATTCCTGATGATGCTTCACCGAAGAAGGTCGTCCTTGTCGATGCTAGACTGGAGGAGGTCGCCCTTATCCTTGCTTGATCGTCTCTGATGAGAACCTGCCGACTTGTAGATCCTCCGGGTTTTGGAGTCGCCATCTTGATACCTACACAACATTTCACAATTAGTAATATATCTTGAAGTGTAGAAATTAAACTTAAAAGGAAGATTTAAGATTTTAATTAGGAAACTTCATGATAAATCTTGAGTTATCATTTCTTAATTAACCATGCAATACTTAGATTTTTCCAAAACAAATGTCCAAAATTCAAACCTTAAACAAGGGTGTCAAGATGATGTAAAAATAGATGAATTTCACTAGGCAAAGTTTAAATCAAAATTCTCCCTTGGATGAATTGCACCTCCTCTAGCTTCAAAAAGAATAGACTCCACCCTCTTTGATCTTCAACACTTAGTAGAAATTCGCTCCACTCTAGCTAGATTTCGCTCCTCCAAATTGCACTTCAACCTCTGGATTTCGCCCCTCAAATAGCTCTCCAATTTCGCAATTAGGAAAGGATGAATGAATGATTAAACTTGAACAAAGCATCACCCATATATAGAGCGCTCACCTTGATTCCCTCCAAGGCCGACTTGCCAAAAGGGAAATGAAAATGAAATAAAATCCCCCTCAAAAGAAGGCCGACTTGCTTGTAAAAGCAAATAAATGTATTTGAGTGCTCACCTTCATTTAAAATTTGAAAATTAATTTTAATGCCTCCAAAGTGGATTTTTGATTATTTCAAGGCCTAAAAATTAATTTATTAAATTAAAATGCCTTTTATTTAATGTGAATTTGATTTAGCCCTTCCAAAGGCCTCAAAGTTAGCAACTTGGTGAATTTTAAGGAATATCAACGCTCAATAATGTAAAAATGAAGGATATCACCAATTTCGCCCTGGACCTTCAATGAAGGTCAGGAGCGATTTTTCAATCTTGCTCTTAATCCTTCATCTTTTGGATTCCAAATTGCTTCCAAGACATAAAATATCATCTCTTCTTCCTATCCACACAAGATCTGGTCTCAATTCCTCAAACAAAGGAGAGGATCCTGAAAAATCGCTATGGGCCCTCTCTGAGGGTCAAGAGCGACTTTTTGATTTTAGGCTTGATTCTTCATCATTTTTCATTGAAACTTCATTCGTCATTAAGCAACATCCTTCCTTTATCCACTCCATCCAAATTCGCTTTGTTGTTGCAAGGTAAAATGAGGATTTTCAATAATTTCGCTCTGGGCCCTCTCTGAGGGTCAGGAGCGATTTTTCATTTTTTGACCAAAATCATCAAGTTTCAAAGGCAAAACAATATTCATCATGTTGTTGGAGGTCTCTTCGCCTTATCCTAACCTTGCCTTAGCACCATTTTGAAGAAAACATGCATTTTTTGAAAATCTCGCTGTGGACCTTCAGTGAGGGTCAGGAGCGACTTTTTGGTTTTAAGCAAATTCCTTTATCTTTTAATCTTCAAATCACCTCCAAGGCATAACACATCACGTTCTCCTCCTGTCCAAGCAAGATTTTGTCTCAATTCTTCAAACAAAGTAGAGAAAACTGGAAAATCGCTATGGGCCCTCTCTGAGGGTCCGTAGCGATTTTTGTAATTGCCTTCATAATTTTGATTCTCAACGATTTCTTTTCACTCCAAGGCTTTTCAAACATCGTTTCAAACCCATGCCTAACCTTAGCCTCCCTCAAACTTGGATGAAAAATTCCCATTTTAGGTTTCTCGCTGTGGGCCCTCTCTGAGGGTCCGAAGCGATTTTTCGCTGTGGGCCTTCAGTGAGGGTCAGGAGTGATTTTTTCATTTTGGGTTGATTTCCTCTTGTGTTGATCCTCCAAATTATATTCAACGGATAGAACATGCTTTCCTTCATCCCTTCCAATCATAAAATCACTTTGATCTTGCAAGAATAATGCATATTTGAAAATCTCGCTGTGGACCCTCTCTGAGGGTCGGGAGCAATTTTTACTTCCTAGACCAAAATGTTTCACTTTTCATCTAAAAATCACTTTGCCAAGGAAGATATCATCTTGTTCTTTGCTATGAATAAAAACTCACGTCCAAGAAAGGTCCAAAAATGTGCACACAAAGAAAATCGCTGTGGGCCTTCAGTGAGGGTCCAGAGCGATTTTTCCTTTCCTGGGCAAAACTCCTTCAATTTATCATCTTCAATCAAGTCTGGATACTTCATTATGCTCATTCTATCCTTCACCATGCCTTTGACATCTTAAGTCGACCAAATAAGGCTAGCAATGACCCCTACAAGATTTCTCGTTGTGGGCCCTCTCTGAGGGTCAGGAGCGATTTTTCTATTTTCAACAAGGTCCTTCATCATTTCTAGCCAAAACTTCTTCAGGCGGGTGGAGAAAGTCATTTATTTTCCATTTATGATCAAAACTTGGTCCTTTTCCATTGCAAAATGAAGGAAATCAAAATCTCGTTGTGGGCCCTCTCTGAGGGTCAGGAGCGATTTTTCGCTGTGGGCCCTCTCTGAGGGTCAGGAGCGATTTTTCGCTGTGGGCCTTCTCTGAGGGTCAGGAGCAAAATTTGACTTTTTGAACTCTCTGTCAGGATAATTTTATGGAATATAACATTTAAGTATAAGTGACATTTTCTTATACTTTAAGTTATATTCCATATATACTTTTAGGATGTTTGAGAGTGGTTTCAGGCCTCCAGGAGCTATATTACAAAATCTAGTTTTTGGAGGATTTTCAGTTTCCAGACTTAGTCAAATTTCAGGATCAGGACTTTCAGACTTAGCCAAATTTCAGGATAAGGACTTTCAGACTTAGCCAAATTTCAGGATCAGGACTTTCCAGACTTAGCCAAATTTCAGGATCAAGACTTTCCAGACTTCATCACTTATCAACTTGACCTAACTCAAGCAGACCCTGCTATCCAGGTGATCCCCCTGGCGACACCACTCAAAATGCAAAGGCTAATAGACAAAACCCTAAAAGACCTAGAAAACAAACCCTAAAAAGCAAAAAGCAGGGGTCCCCATGTGCAATGGGGCGATGTGTGAAAACATCACAACAGTTCCATAGCCTAAAAACATGCTTGTTAAGAACTAAACGTTCCAAGTTTTCACAACAGAGACTTTTTCAATTGTGTGCCTCGGAGATCAATGTGTGAGAGTTTAACATTTATGATGTTTGATGTCAGACTAGATATGTATCTGCAACAATATCTTGATTTGATTGCTACAAACTTTGAAATGTTTTGCAAGTTTTACTTCCATGTTAATTCTCTATTACTTCAAGATGGCTGCTAGTGAATACAAGTAATCCATTCTTTAACAAATTGAAAAATGCAAAACTTAAGAGAATCTTCGTATCGATAAAAAATAAATAAACAAATAAAATTGACCACGGTCATTGAAATGATACAAACTGTCTGCAACAAGCTAAGAGCCTGTCAAGAATGGCTAGCATGCACTTGTATGGACCCAAATAGATTCATAATATCAACAATGATATGAACTATTAAATATAAATATACAAGGTTATATATTGTAATGGTGGAAAATTAGGGTTGGGTTTAAATTAAGATAATAAAACCACTAAATAACCTAATTAACCATTACATTAGGGAGGAGAGGAATCTAATAGATCTAGCCTTAAAAGATCAAGATTCTGATCAGATTCTAGGCTCCTTTTGATAGGGGCTTTCTCCTTCCCTAGATTGAATTGATTTGATTGTTGAAGATTAGGGCAAAATAGGTGATAAATGAAATGATCTAGCAAAAGCAGTAAGCTACAAATGCCACACGGAGCCACTAGCCTAGATCTAGGCAAAATAAGATGTCTAGAATCCGCTCTCAGAAGTTTGGCCTGATTTTTCAGGACCAGGTAGTATCAATTCACCATGGTCCTCCGAATTTTTTGTCGTTGAAAACTGAACCTGTTCATCTCTGTGAACTCTATCGATCCTCCCGAACACAACTCTATACCTATTTCTTGCACATAGAAAGAAAGGGGAAATTGTTGGGAATAGGGGTTTGCCTAAGTCAAACCCCGATTTAGGAATTAACCTTGAATGAAATAATGCAAATACTGAAATAAATGTTGAATAAATATACCTCAGATCTGCAATTGTTGATGATGATACTTTGCTCTTTGAATGTAATCACAAATGTTGTATGTAATGGCATCACAAACACATGAACATGAAAAACCCTAATCACACACACATGCTTGCACAAGATTGATGTAATTTTGCTCCACAGTGGTTGAATGATGAATATGTAGACTCGAATGCTACATATATGATGGTGAATAACATTTACAATAAATATCCCATATAATTAAATATTATATGCAAATCTTTATTGATTAGTTATTATACCTATTTATTGGATGACTCATTGCAGTTATATATATGTACCAGACTCCTCTTGAGGAGAGATCCAAATCCTTCCAATCTGAATCACTTAAAATATATCCCTCTTGCCCTACATATTCTTCCTACCACTACATTTGAGATGTTTGATATCAGACTGGATATGCATCTGCAACAATACCTCCATTCAAACACTACCAATTTTGCCATGTTTTTACAGAATCTTCTTAATTCCACCATAATTCTTGAAGATAAAAAATACCACTAAACTGTATGCTGGATAAGCAATTCTAACAAGATCTTAAATGCAGTGGAAGAAGAAATGGAACACTAACAATATAACAAGAGAAGTTGCCCTGGCAAACTCTTTCCCAAAAGAACACAGCTAAAAAATGCACACACTTCTATATTAACTCAACCATTCACAATACAACAAAATATTTTACACTTGTGCTTAACCCTAATGCATTTACAAGAATTTATACACATCAGTATGGGAAACTGCTAGGAAGTATTACAATACAATAGGTATAAAAAAGCCACCTCACCCCCACACCTGGCCAATGCCTCAGGTCCCACTAATTGTAGCAGTTTATACAGTCTATAAGTGGTGTAAAACATGAAAAGGGTACAACACATCAAACAACTCTCTTTTACTTCAAAACGGCTGTTTTTTAGTTAAAACTGTCCAATCTAACAAATTGATGAATGCAAAAATTAAGGAAATCTTTGTATTTACTCAAAGGCAAAAAAATAACAAGTCATTGAAATCATACAAACATTCTGCAACAAGATACCAGCCTGTCAAGAAGGTTAACATGCCACTTGTGCTGACCCAAATAGATTTCAGCCGAATGACAACAAACTATTCGATATAAAAATAAGTTAGATGAGATAGTGAATGACATTTATGAGTTTGTTATTATACTTAATTAAGTGGATGACTCCTGATAATATATATGTGCCAGACATTTAGAAGGCAGTTCTAAACCCTAGCAACCTGATCTGCTTAAAAATATTTCTCTTGCCTTGTGCATTCTTCCTACCACCTTCTCTGCACCTAGAACTGATAGAGAAAAATTATATAGTCGGATTAAAGAAAAATTGAAGCGGTAAGAACTGCGTTAGTATGATAGATTTGGAGTTGGAGTTTTTCTTCATTGTCTCAATTTGCATCTATCATCAGCTAAAGCCGTAACTCGGATAGGTGGTCTCATAACACCCAAGCAATCTATTAAATGTATATTCTCTTATTCTTCAGATCAGAAACTGCTCTGAGATGTTTCCCACACTCCAATTCGTCCTTTAAAACCCTGTTTTTGTTAACTTTTACTATCAGGGGTTGAGACTCTAAGTAATATCAAATTAGGCATGATTTTTTCACTGTTAGACCACATTTCAACTAGATTGCACACACTTCCAATCTTCTAAAGTAAATATCATATTAGGAATTATTTTTTCACTATTAGACCACATTTCAACCATATTGCACACACCTCCACTCTTCTCTCACTCCTATCATAGATCTGGCTTGGACATGTGTTTGGACTTTGGAAACTGGAATGTGTGCATTGTCTTGCACACTTCATTTTATTTTTCTGAAACCTGAAGCCTTTGTTTCACTGCTGTAGTTAGCCACCAAAAAGGCAAAGTGGAAAAGATCAAGCTAGAATGCTTTTAGTTTTAGACTTCTTGTGCATCGTACCTTTTATTTTCATGCATCTTACTTTTTATTCTCAAGCAACTTACTTTATTCTAATGCATCTTGGACACCTGTGCCCAAAAGATCATGTTTATCATTGCACAAGGCATTCTAGTGTGCTCGGCAGATACTTCAGTTAGCAAGGACCTTCTAAATGTTGTGAAAACCCAAAAACAATATTTGTAAATATTAAAACAACTTTTCTTTCATCCTTTATACCTTTTATTCTTACCAATCTTTAGCTACACTAAATTATTTGTCTTCCGCTTTTGGTCTGCTTTACTTAAAACTGATTATCTTATTTGTCTACATCAATTTATTATAGGCAAATCCTGTCAATAGAATTTCTTCCAATACAACTTTACTCTTAACAGTAGGCTCATTAAAAGTCTTACATCCCCTGGTTATATCCTATTTGTCATCTATCCATAAATGGTTGCTGTTCCTTAAGTTCAACTATCTACAAAATGGATATTTGCAAGAACTTCAACTGTAGTCTTAATATCTTAAATCCGAGAGGAATTGGAGCACATACTCTTTCACCCATTGTGTAAGACACAACAGATTGCACTGAAAAAGGACAGAGAAGTTAATGTATGTGCATTACAACTTGTGCTGTTGGAATTTTTGTTGTTTATGTTGTGACTGTCATTGATGGACACACACTTGTATTGAGATCCCCTTTATATGTATGAGCTCAAGCTCAACCGGTATTTGTTCCAACCGGTATGTTGTATTCTAGTCTTTAGACTAGTGGTGATTTTGCAGAATGTGTTTCCCGGTCTGAAGCGGCATGTCGACCCCAAGCGGTTCGTAGATCTCAAGCGGTACGAGGGAGCAAAGCGGCACAAAATTCTTACCAGTCTTCATTTTTGTCAAACCGGCAACCAGTATTTTGTATGAACCGGTAAAACTCTGTGATGAGTTACCAACCGGCATTTTGTGATGAGTTACCAATCCACCGATTGTTTGACGGTGCCGACACATTGACGGTGCTTTTTCTGTCGTGTTAATGAGTATGTCTAGATTCATTGAACCTAGGAAATTGTAATGTAATCCTATTGGACCGACATGAAATCAGATTCCTTTAAAAGGACATCATGTCTAGGGTTTTAAGTTGTTGCTGAAAGGGTTAATGTCGTGCTGGGGTTTAAGGTGGAAGTTAAGTTGTTGTGAGAACGATCTTATCTGAGAAGATCAAGTTGTAACACAGAGAGAGAGAGAGAGAAGACTGAAGTAATGCTAGAATGCATTAGCTGTGAGCAATACTGGATCTAATCAAGTAGTTTGTGCTATTAGATAGATCAAACACTTGTTGATTACTCACATCTTTGACAAGTCTGTAGCCCTTAACCGGGTAGGCCTCAAAGCCTTTGTAAAATCCTCTAACAAGGTGGTTCACACTTGTGAATCTAAAATCCTCTAACAAGATAGTCTTTAATCGGACTTATCTCCTAACAGAGATTGAGATTCCTCACAGGATCTGTTCTGGTGAAGAACATTGTAAGACCAAAACCGGTCTGACCTTAACCGGTCTGGTTTCTATTCTGCAGATAGTGACTTGTGAGTTCCATCTCACCGTGGTTTTTTCCCAGTTGGGTTTCCACGTCAAATATCTTGTGTTATGGTTGTATTGCTTTTGTGGGTGAATGCTTTATTCGCATTTTGATTTGCATGTGTGGTAACCGGTCTAACTATTAGACTGCTTTACCGGTTTATCTTTAGACTGTGTAAGTGTTTTAATGCATTGATTTTTGGCATACTAATTCACCCCCCCCTCTTAGTATTCATTAATTGGTATCAGAGCCTACCTTTCTATAACTTTAACAGCTTGGAAAGAGATATGGGGGAATACACCATGAGGGAGCTTACTCAACGGCTCACTAAGTCTGAGCAAGCCTATGATGATCTTATGGTCAAATACAAGGCATCTCAAGCAAAAAGGAGAGAACATGCAGAGAGGCTGATGGAACTATCTGAAAGTAGTTCTGAAGATGAAGCTAACATGGAAGCCATGATTGCTGAAGTGAATAAGCTGAATGATTCAAACTACAATCTGAGAAAGGAGTTGGAAGGACTAACTATTCGGTTTAGTCAAGAGCTTGAGAACCGGAGAAAAGCTGAAGATCTGGTAAAGGACAGAGATCATGAGATCTCCAAGTTGAAACAAGAGATTAGTGCACTGACTGCTCGCCTCCATGAGAGCAGAATGGAAACGGAAGACATGCAAGGAGAACTGAACATAGCCATCTCGGAAAATGCAAGTCTAATGGAGACAAACACTGCTATTTCCAAAGAACTCTCTGAGTCAAAGGAAATACTTGCTAAGTTTGGCAAAAGTACTGTCAAGCTAGAGCAAAAGCTTGAGTCATCTAGACCGGCAAAGAATACCAATGGTCTTGGTTTTTCTGGACATGAGGAAGGAGAATCCTCAGGAATAAATGCTGAAGCATCAAAGAAGCAACCGGCACTCAAAGGAAAAGGTAAGCAAAAATTCAAACCTGTTTGCTTTAACTGTCTTAAAGAAGGACACACTGCCAATGTATGTAGGAGCAAAGCCTACAATAATTTTCCATATTTTATCAACAACATACCTAGATCCAGTAAGTTCAATGGTCATTGTTATGCATGCAACAAGTTTGGGCATAGAGCATTTGAATGCAGGTCTATGATGGATAACACTAGAAGATATCCTCAAAGGACCCAAGGAACTAGTCCTGAACCTTTTGTGAACCGGAACCACAACCGGTTTAATGTCTTCAATCATTAGTTGAGAAGCGGTGGTCATCAAGCCACAACCGGATGGAGAGAAAATTGTATGATCTATCATGGTCATGGTCACACTGCTGCAACATGTAGAAGGAAGAATGGAAACATGTACAATGGACCTTGGAGAGCACCTGGACTTGTTTGCTATCACTGCAACAAACCGGGCCACATTGCGAGATTCTGCAGAAGCAGAAAAAGTATATCTGATGATATACCGCTCACTCGGGAAGGAGAAATCAATGTTGAAAAAGTTCAAGGGGACATGAACAAAACCTGGAGGAAGAAACCAACAATGTTGGAGAAGGAACCGGTTTCTACACCTAGTGTGAAAATATCGGAACCGGCAAACTAAGCCTCAAAGGCTTAGGGGGAGCAAACGGCAAAATGCTTTCGAACCCCCGGTTGACACCGGTAAAAGACCTTAACCAGTATGCAATACCTGTCGCTTGGCAGAAGACCGGAAACGGTAAGAAGGCAAATTAGGGTTTACGCCCTAATAGAGGAGCATTAATGACAATAGGTGAGAGACATGTATAAAAGCATTTTTCAAATCATTTCTCACTATCTGTTTTCGAGCGAAGAGAAGTTTTCAAGTGCAGAGCGAAGAAAAGGCGATTTGAGCTAAGATTTCAAGAAATTGACATACCTTGAAAGAGATTCAAATCCAATTTGCAAGCGGTAGTGGAGAACACAAAGCGGTGATTTGGCAACCGACGGAAAGTGAAGTGAAGCAGAATCAGGAAGCCCTAAATTTGCGTTTGAAAGGTATTTTTCGTGTTCTTGAAATACTCTACAATGGCTTCCGCATCTCATACCAGTTCGAGTACATCCATAGAGTCAGAAAGTTTTATTCAGAGGAAGTCCAAATATAATGCCTTATCACAAGTTCCAACTAGAGTCATAGTTGAAGAGGGAATTTCTGATTATATTGATTGCAAAATAGAAGACTTCGGGTCTTTAGCTATTCACACTCAGTTAGGTCTATTTTGCGGCAAGGACAAAAAAATCAAACCGGAGTTTAGTGTCTTAGAGAAGAAGAAATTCCATAATGCAGTATATTTTCTGGAAGATTTTACGGAAGATCACATCACGATTATTTTGAGCAGAGTCCACGGTGACAAGATGTACCTGGAGAGGACGCATGATATTACGCCTCGGGCAATTCATGCAATCACCGGTTTTTGTAACATAGGGGAAGTGCCAGCCCTGAGAAAGGTGAGCAAAACCGAAATAGCCAAGCTCACCAGTTCAACCAGTGACTCACGGGGTATGACAGTTAATCCTATCAAGGATGATCTGGTGAAATACGTCTGTATGGTGATAGGATACAAAACGTTTTCAGCCAGCAGGATTAATTCTGTATCTGCTGCAGCGGTAAATGCCGCTTACCGGATGATAAAAGAGGATGCATCTTTTGACTTATGCACCGGTATGCAGAGGCAACTCCTGTTGAATCTAAAGGCAATCAAACAAGACAATGCACTGAGATTCAAGTTTGGACAACTACTGGTAGGGTTGTTCTTCTATTTCCAAGGCTACTTTCCTGGAGTAGGAGATGTCCAGTAGTCTCCTGACCAATCGGTAACCAAGCAGATTAAGGAAAGCGTACAAGCCATTGGAACGGGTTACCCTGAAGTACTGAACAAATATTTTGATGAGTTCAGAAGAAAGATGAGTCAGAGGGTAAGAATCTCAGGTGACATAGTGAAGAAATACGAAGATGACATCTGTTTCACCATTCAGGTGGACAAATGTTTAATGGAGGCTGTTGAGCCTAGAATGGAGGAAGTAGAGCCAATGGGCTATGAGGTTATGTATGACATACTGGAAGGGTATGCCTCAACCCTTATTGCCTCGCCTCTTGATCCAAAGGCTAAGAGGACCGGAACCTACTTGGAGAGGATTGCACCGGCTGAAGAACCATCGGTTAAGAAAGGAAAAGAACCGGCAGCAAAGAAAGCCAAGGCAGTGCCTGCAGCATCAGCACCGGCTACCACTACAACTCCAAGAGTGACCAAGCGGTCACCGGCAAAGAAGAAACCGGAGGTAACACCAGCAAAAGTCTTCAAAAGAAAGAGGAAGACTAAGACAAATGAACCGGACACCGAAGAAACCGAGTCTGATGAAAAGCCAAAGAAGGCAAGACAAACAAAGAAGATGAAGAAGAATGAACCAGCAACATCCGCACCGGTAAATATTGACATCTCCTCATACAAACCTTTGACACATTTTCAAAGGACAGTTAAGAATATTAGGAGAAAATTACTTCATGATTTAGTAGATTACTATGATGATTTCAGTGATGAGGAGGAGGAATTACTACAGGAAATCATTGTTTATTTGTGCAAGAATGACCAGTCGCCATCAGAGATTAAATCTCAAACACCGGCTTCTTTATTTAAAGCATTAGATAATAAATGGTGCATTGCCATTGAAAAGGAACAGGAGATTAGGGAGAAAGTCTTTTCACAGTACTTTCCCGACCTCTTGAATTCAAAATTGTTTGATGTATTGGATCAAAATAAAGGTCTCTTCTTCACAAGGAGAAGAAGACACTGGCTGTTGGAGGGGAGAATTGATGATGTGGAAAAAGACACTCATCAGCATATGAATCATGCTGTTATAGCTCACAAAGCACGAATGGCCAACCTCCAAGCGGAAAAAGAACGGTTATTTCTAAACCGGATGAGGTTTTTGATGAGGAAGGAAACCTGGTGGAAGAACCAATCGACACTATCGATGTCGATGCCCTGGATGTAGAAGATGTCACTCAGGACATACCTTTTGAGGGAACTGAACAGGGGCAACAAGCCGAACAGGGCGGTGAATAGGCTAAGGACACACAGGAAGCGGCAAAGGAACAAAAAGAGAAGAAGAAGAGGGATGAAGATGAGAAAAAGAAGAAAGAGGAAGAGAAGAGAAAAGAGGAAGAGGAGAAACGAAAAGATGAAGAGAAGAAGAAGCAAGAAGATGATAGGAAGAAGAAAGAAGAAGAGGATAAGGAAGAAAAGAGAAAGAAGGAAGAGGAAGAACAGAAGAAGAAGGAAGAGGAAGAACAGAAGAAGAAGGAAGAGGAAGCAAAGAAGGAGGAAGAAGCAGAGAAGAAAAAGAAAGAAGAGGAAGACAAGAAGAAGATGGAAGAGGAAGAGAAGAAAAAGAGAGAAGAGAAAGAGAAAGAAGAGAAGGAGAGGAAAAACAAGGAAGAAGCAGACAAGACAGCTGAAGCAATGAAGAGCACACAGATGGAGACTCCTAAGGCAACCGGGAGCCAAGCCAAACCGGCTGCTATCTCGAGTCCTATTGATCTCCAATCTGCAAGTGAGTCTGAGCTTATGCAGAGCATCAAGGTTGCCCAAGGGCGCCTTGAAGTCATTCGCAGGAAAAAGGAACAGGACATAATTCAGGCGGCTGTAGACACCCTTACCGGTTTAATCCCCGGTACTAATCTTTCAGACACTGAATCATCACTAGCACAGCTCAAACTGCTATGTACTATAGTGGATGATCAGGTGCAAAGCCTGGAAGAAGCAGCTGAGGCCAATGTCAAGAAAGAGCACCAAAAGGCTCTTAATGTTGCTCTGGTGAAAAAGATGAATGAGCTTAGGACTGAACTGCTGAAAGACCAAAAGGACATAAGGAATGCCTTGGATGAGGGAAACTTTCTACTCAAAAAAATCTGTCAACCTCATCTGTTCTGTGATGATGTGCTAGCCAAGAAGCAAAAGCTTCAAACGGACTTACAGACCTACTTGGGCACATTTAAGACACCTTATGATTCCTTTGCAGCATATGGGCAAACTGTCCACCAGTTCCAGATCCAGTCAGCCAAGATGGAGCAAGAGATCAGTACACGGTCTAGGGATTTGCAGGAGCTTCAATTGGTTTTACTTCCACGACTGCAAATTCTTCAGAAGTGTTATCTAAACCTAGATGCCTTGACAGTCACACAAGAACTGAGCACAGTTGATGCCATGGAGGAACAGGTATCCCAGATGCAAACAGAGAAAGAAGTGGCAACCTCCCTACTTGAGTCCTAGTCTCTATCCATGAAACAATTTTTGTAGGACTATAAATCGGTTTTTGACAAGTATTATTCATTATTGTCATAAACTTTTTATATATATATATATGGAAACGGGATTATTCAGCGGTACTTTGTCATTGTTGGCCAAGGGGGAGAAGTATCTGGTTTTTGGTTTTAAAATTTTGATCTTCTGACACAGGGGGGGAAGTATTTGGCTTTGAAATTTTGATATATGCTAATATGCTCTGATGTCTCAATGATTATGTTCTGTATGCAAAATTGCTATACACTGTGTTGATTAAGGGATAGTGTATATGCTTAGGGGGAGCAATTTTGTTAATGGCAAGTTTTTGTTGTAAAACACTTAGATGTCAAAATTTTATTTTCCTAAGTGTTGCCATCAATGCCAAAGGGGGAGATTGTTGGCATTTTTGTTGTTTATGTTGTGATTGTCATTGATGGACACACACTTGTATTAAGATTCCCTTTATATGTATGAGCTCAAGCTCAACCAATATTTGTTCCAACCGGTATGTTGTATTCTAGTCTTTAGACTGGTGGTGATTTTGCAGAATGTGTTTTCCGGTCTGAAGCGGCATGTCGACCCCAAGCGGTTCGTAGATCTCAAGCGGTACGAGGGAGCAAAGCGGCACAACACATTCTTACCAGTCTTCATTTTTGTCAAACCAGCAACCGGTATTTTGTATGAACCGGTAATACTCTGTGATGAGTTACCAACCGGCATTTTGTGATGAGTTACCAATCCACCGATTGTTTGACGGTGCCGACACATTGACGGTGCTTTTTCTGTCGTGTTACTGAGTATGTCTAGATTCATTGAACCCAGGAAATTGTAATGTAATCCTATTGGACCGACATGAAATCAGATTCCTTTAAAAGGACATCATGTCTAGGGTTTTAAGTTGTTGCTGAAAGGGTTAATATCGTGTTGGGGTTTAAGGTGGAAGTTAAGTTGTTGTGAGAACGATCTTATCTGAGAAGATCAAGTTGTAACTGAGAGAGAGAGAGAGAGAGAGAGAGAGAGAGAGAGAGAGAGAGAGAGAGAGAAGACTGAAGTAATGCTGGAATGCATTAGCTGTGAGCAATACTGGATCTAATCAAGTAGTTTGTGCTATTAGATAGATCAAACACTTGTTGATTACTCACATCTTTGACAAGTCTGTAGCCCTTAACCGGGTAGGCCTCAAAGCCTTTGTAAAATCCTCTAACAAGGTGGTTCACACTTGTGAATCTAAAATCCTCTAACAAGGTAGTCTTTAATCGGACTTATCTCCTAACAGAGATTGAGATTCCTAACAGGATCTGTTATGGTGAAGAACATTGTAAGACCTTAACCGGTCTGGTTTCTATTCTGCAGATAGTGACTTGTGAGTTCCATCTCACCGTGGTTTTTTCCCAGTTGGGTTTCCACGTCAATATCTTGTGTTATGGTTGTATTGCTTTTGTGGGTGAATGCTTTATTCGCATTTTGGTTTGCATGTGTGGTAACCGGTCTGACTGTTAGACTGCTTTACCGGTTTATCTTTAGACTGTGTAAGTGTTTTAATGCATTGATTTTTGGCATACTAATTCACCCCCCCCCCCCCTCTTAGTATTCATCATGTGCCTCCTTCCACACAAACAACATGGCTGAAAAGAAGAGCACACAAAGTTACGAGATATAGAGACAAAGCATACAAACTTGGATGCTTCCCACTTCCCATCATGTTGTGCTTGAGGAGTCCGAAAGCAATAACACTTTTAGTGCGAGTGGTAATGGCACTGCTTGTGCTTCTTCAAATATTCCTACATAATCTAATGTCAATGATGATCATGATATTTGATTATTTAAAAAATAAATGTGACTTTGAAAACTGATTCTTGAAATTGATATCATTATTTTAACATTGAACTTGTAGTTTGAACAATGAATATTTTATAATATTTATTATTTATGTTTTAAATGGCATTCGAGTTTATGGTGATTTTGTTGATTATACGATGCTATGTAGTATTCTAAACTTAATCCTTGCTTAAGTTACTAGGTTCATGTATTGAGTCCTGAACCGTACCCAATTGGGCCAAGCACATGAATGGGGACAGGAGCGGCTAGGGTGCTCCCAGGCACGCCAACAAAAAAGGCTACCACAACAAACTTAAAAAGTCATTTCCCTTATTTTCCTCCCATGTCAAGGTCGGAAAATCTGACCTTGACAAGGGATTTTCCTTGTCTAGGTATCACATTCCTTGGAAATTCTTTATCATTTTTCCATACTTAGCATTTTCCTCACTCCACATTTCTTGACAACTTTCCTTGCATTTGACAACTTTTCTTGTATTTGACAACTTGGAATCTTGTGAATTTCCTTATCTTGAATTACATTTCCTCACATTTTAAAGGTCACCTACCTAAGATTACCCTTAGTCTTGAATTTGGATAATTTATAAGGAAGTCTGCTAGCATTGGAACTTGCCTTTAAATTGCCTTGAAATAATGCAATTTAAAATATTTAAATTGCCTCCTTTGCTCAACAATATCTCGATGATAGTGCGCTGTAATGTCCCCTTCTCACTGATGTTCTTTCAGAGGTCCATTAGCCTATTCCTGAGACCCGTAGGCTAGGTGGAATGAGTAATCAGGGTCTAGCATCGATGAAACAAGGACTTACTATTTTTAGTAAGTCAGGGGATGACCGTTCTGGTGCCATTGTCCGACCGAACACTCCTTGCTTTGCCTCTGGACGCGATGATCATATTTTTCTGAGCATTAATTCTTGACTTACTATTTTTAGTAAGTGGCTGGGTGGCACATTTCTATTTTTGGCAGTAGTCAGGGGTTTGAATTCTGCAGCAGTTTGTGGTCGTCTGGGTTCAGTTTCATCTTGGAGGTGATAATAATCAGTGCGGGAGATATTTGCAACATAATTAAATATTATTTCCTTTCCTAAGGTTAATATTTAATTAATCTATTTATTGGCTGCTGGTTTATTAAATTTGGGATTAATGCCTGTTTAATCCTAAGTTTGGGCGAAATTCAATTATTTTATGGGATGTGAAATGTTTTTTTAAAAGGGATATTATTTCACTTTACATCGCCATTTTGTGCCTAAGTGTCCAACGTGGGTCCTCCCCTCTCTTGGGCGTGACTTTTGACTTAGGGAGTTGGGCGCTACTCTTGGGTCCACATGAAAGTGGAATGAAATTCAAATGCAAGCGTGGAATTTGGAGGGATGTCATTTGGATTTGAAGAATGAAGTTATAAATATGAGGCTTGGGTTCCCATTTGCACCATCTTGAAAATCTGTAATGTTATGCTGCCGGATTGGCGACAGAACTTGAGGCTTCGGAGTGCGTCTCCCTAGTGCTACCCGGTATCGTACTTGAAATACAGTACCTAGCTGTGCCTTGTATTCTCCTATCGCTTTCAGAGCTTTGCCATAGACATCTTGGTGTTGCAACGATTCTGGACTTGCTGGTTTTGCCTGTGGCTGAAACACATTTTTGCTCACATCTCTCTGCTGGAGCATCTGATAGTTATGGGTATTATTCCTATCTTCCTTCCCGTCACTGGCAAATAAGTTTGTAAGTTTTTAGCACATTTGTTTGAATATTGATTTAATTATGCAAAATCGAAATTCCTAGTCTAGGCGTGGGTTTTTTGGGTTGCATTGGGATGCGTGCAAAATAAAAAGAGGGTTGTTTGGGGTGTGGCTGTGATTGGTTGTCATTGTATTGGATGTATGGTGGGATTGGGCTTGATTTGAGTCAATTCGGGTAAAAATTGAGTGAGTTATGAGTATTTTCATGTTTTCATGAGCTGCTGGAACTGTACTTTCAGCCTGCAGAGCAGTGTAACAGAAAATTACAGTATTGTGTAGAAATCTGCAGTTAATCTTCTCATCTCATCTCCATATTGTAAGGATTGTTTCAGTAGTACTGAGCATCCCATTCTATCTGCTTATTTTGTAATTCCCACTGCATAAGTGGAAGAGGCTGGCTTGCCGCCTTCTCAGTTTTGTAATTCAGTTTTTTTTGATAAATAGTCCTCCCGCTGAAATATGTGGTAGAGTGATGTTTTAATGTAATGTCCTCCTGCTGAATAAGTGGTCGAGTGATAAAGTTCAATGTTTTGGTCCTCCCACTGAAATATGCGGTAGAGTGATTGTTAATGTAATGTCCTCCCGCTGAAATACGCGGTAGAGTGATTGAACTTCTATTTCTTGTAATATTTCCCTTGGTCGGTTTACCGCCAAGAAGTTGAGTTTCTATCCTGCTGGATAAGCAGAAGGGGATGGCTTGCCGCCCATGCAGTTGTAACGTTCAGTTTGTTTATTGATGCTGACGATCCCCGGAACATCGTATGCTCTCACCCTCCCAGTCTGGGCTCTCGGTGAACAAAAGGTGTAAGGGTTCCCTTTAGTTGTTTTGCTTATTACTCTAACCTTAACGGGTAATTGTTGTGGATGAATTGCTATTGGCCTGAAAAATCCAAAAAAAAATTAGTGGGATATTACATGCGCAATCTAACTCTACCCTTTAACATCAATGACAATAATTGCCAATAATATCAAGGGCAGTTATTTCTAAAATAAAATATATATAATTAAAATTAAATTAAGAGTTCAAGACAGCAATTAAGAATGAAGGGTTATACTCTTTCAAAAGGTAGCAATTGTGAAAGGTTGTTACTCCTTCAATAACAAGGTATAAAGGGGAGATCATTTCTTGGGGAGAGAGCATCAATCGAGCATAAAATCATTCAAGAATTCACTCATCAATCCTTAAAGAAATACCAATCAAGCATCAAATCATTCAAGCATTCACTCATCAATCCATAAAGATATATCAATCAGCAAAGTTCAATCAAGCACTCAAGCAATCATTCTTGAATTTGAGGAAGTGACTTGCAAATAGGGAGGCGGAAACCCCTTCCAAGTTTGCAAGAGATTAAGGATGAAAACCCTTATTTCTCTTATCCAGTTTGAACAAAAGCCCAAATTTTGATCACAGAGTATGAAAGCTCTCCAAGGTGCACTAAGAGTTTAAGGACGAAAACCCTTGAATACTCTTGGCAAATTAAAGATGAAAACCCTTGATATTGCCACTGCTGAGATAGGGACGAAAACCTCTGATACAGCAGATTTGAAAGCATTTCCAAAGAACTCAAGATATGATTGAATTCCAAAATTATGTCCTGATTTATTGATGTGTTATTATAATAAATTCATAATTTTTGACAAAGCCATTATCGTTTAGGGTAAGGATTATTGTTTTAAGACAAAAATCAGGAATATCCTAAGAAGGTACATTACAAGATAATTTTCTATTAAATTTAAAAATTCAGAGACATGTGAAGGAGAGAATAACTTTAAAATAGGTGATATATTTGCAAAAATATTTATAGCTGAAGGCCATGCTTAATCACATGCATACAAATTCAGAGACATGTGAACATGAGATCAACTTTAGAAATAGATGATTAGTCTCATGTGTACACATGTAAGTGTGTTTAGATACAGTAAGGCTAATAAGTGTGTGTGCGTGTGTGTGCGCGCACGTGCGTGTGTGTGTGTGTGTGTGTGTGTGTGAGAGAGAGAGAGAGAGAAAGAGAGATTACCAAATTCTCCAGAAATTCTCGATCTTTAGTGAAACTATGCATTTCAAATTGTTCCACTCCAAATCTTTTACCTTGATCCCGACCTTCCTTTGTAATGGACCTAATACCCACCTGCAATATAAGGAAAAAAATGTTAAAAAGACATACTCATTATCCCTTTTATATTCTCCTGAAACAAAATTCAAAACATAATAATCCTATAAGCTAATCTTTCCACATTGGATATTCACCCAAATAAATATTAACCTCAATCACTACCCCTTAAACTCTATCTGGGGATTACAAAAAGGAGAACAACTTAATACAAAGAAGGGAACTATCAACTGTACTGGGAATTATTTTTATTGAGAACATGATCATGGAATGGCTTGTCAAATAACTTAATAAGTGAAGTGCTTTTCAGAGCTTCAAGTTGTAAAACTGTTCCTAGAAGTGTTTCATGGCATCTGGATCCAATTCAATTTTTGTTTACAAAAGGAAAACCAAAAGGTTTGGGCATGCATGGTTTGTGAAATACACTACCTGCAAAAGTCGTCTTGCATGACCACCCTCCATAATCCGAGCAAAAGAAGATGCATGTGAGTATTTATTTCCTTCAAAAGCATGGTATATATCAGGATGAGCATCGAAATGAAGAATGTCCACAGGCCCTCCAAGGTACTCTGTAACAGCTCGAACAACAGGGTAGGATATTGAGTGATCACCACCTAAAACCAGTGGACGGAGAGGTGCCTACAAAAGAAAAGAAAATGTGTTACCATGGAAATTGTCAAGGATAAAAGATTAAATTAGAACCAAAAGCAGATTTGAAGAAAAGAAAAGAAAAGAAAAGAACCGTAGAATATTTCACAACTCCAAAGGTTTTTAAGACGACCCTATAGAAGCAAATGTTTTGACTGAGATATTCAGCACACTACCTAAATGGTTATCAGACTTATTGTCATGAGCTCAGGGGTTAATGCTCCATTACCATTATCAACGTATTGCTTACAAATACATTTTACTAGATAGGGATTCAGCCTCACCTCTTCCATCACAAATTTTACAGAATCGCTGATAGTTTTCATTAATCTTTCATCATCTATACCACAATCTCGCATTTCTTGAACTGGAACATCTCCAACATCAGTCAATACTTTTGGATCTTTCAACTCTTTTCCTGCATCACCATGATTAAGACAAATATACAATCAGTACAATCATCAGCAAGCACATTTTCCTAGCAGCATCCAATCCAAACAAGACCTCAAAAATGTAAGTCATTAAATGAATTTCATATGTTCAATTGAAAACAAATTAAAGAACTGTAAAGTTCATCAACCCCAACTAATAAAAATAACTGAATAAATGAATTGAATCAGGTTCATCTAGTTTCCTTTATAACTCAATTCAATAAATGACATTCAGAATGTATGTATCTGAGCTTGCTTTTATGACCTTTGACTAAAATGATATAACTCATTGCTGTGCGTTGTCATGATTCCTAAATCTGAAAATGCATAATGAACAGAAAACAATACTACAGAAATTAAATTTAAAAATAAAGAACAGAAGTAAAACTGTTTTTTACTTTTATTTTACCTTTTTCCTTTATGAAGACTGATAATATTCTTGAAAGTTGAAAACAAACTGGTTATTTAGGGAAACAATAAAATGGCAGTTATTTTCTAATTATCAACAGACAATATCAACTCCAATCAAATAACCTCCTAGGGCAATATAGGCCTAGCATTGAATAGTCTTCCGTGACCCTTCACAGTGCACACAACCATGACCTCCCAGACACCCCTTTCCTCTAAGCGTTAAGGCCTTACTTTTGCATGCAACATATTAGATGCTTGTAACTCACTTGTTATAACAAATTTCTTAGTAACGTCCTCTGACATCTAAGATGCTTTGTTATACCCTAATCATTATTTGCAACTCTATATGACATCTCAAATACTTTCTAGCCCCATTCATTGTTTCTTTGTAACTATGACAGTTAAGATGGTTCATTATATATCTCCTTGCTATTCTGTGTGACTCTTATGACATGATTCCTTATAAATCCTTCATTATGAACTTTACAAGACAACCTGCCTCTGATAGCTCCTATAGTTTAAAGCATAGAAGCAATAGTTGGGAAAAAACCCCGATTAATCAGCAATCGGGACTGTTCCCGATCAATTCCCCCACCGATTTTTTTCCGATTATCAACGATTTTTTCCATTTTAAATCGCCAAAAAAAACGCGATTAATTGCTGCGCGAAATCCCACCAAAAAAACTCTCGCCGTGAAAACCCTAGAATGTCCGCAAAAATCGATAAATAGACGAAGTTGAAGCCGAAAGGAAGCAATTAGAAGGTTTTTTTTGGTCACGCGACAAGGCATTACTAGCGACTTCAAATTTTGAGGTATTTCTATTTAGTATTTACGATTCTTCCTATACTAGTTCCAAAGATTCTAAACTGTAAATTCCTTGACCATGGAGACTTGCAGGACAATAGCTACATGTATGAATTTTCTGTATGTTTGCCATTGTTATGTATGTATATGTTTGCGGGAAACTCATATTAAAACTAATATGAGACTACACAAGAGAGGTTTTTTAAGAATGGAGACTTGCAGGAAACCTAATATTAAAACCTCTCTAATATGTTTGCCATTGTTAATGTATGTTTTAATATATGGTTTACTTTTAATAAAATTAAGATTATTGATATATGTTTTAAGATTAGGTATAAATTAAGATTAAAACATATATGTTTTAATATATGTTTTAAGATTAGGTATAAATTAATATATGTTAAAATCATAGATTTTTAATAAATGTTTCAATTTGATTGCTATGGTAAATGCCATCTTAATATATGGTAAATGATATATTAAGATTAGGTATAAATTAAGACTAAAATTGATATGTGTTTTGATATATGTTTTAATATATGTTTTAGTTTTAATATTAAACCTCTTTATGTATAAATTAAGAAACTAATATGAGTTTGCCATTGTTATGTATGTATATGTTTTAAGAAGTTTGCCATTATTGCACATGTATGTTTTATTTTCTGTATGTTTGTTATGTATGTATTATGTATGTATGAAACTAATATTGTAATGTATGTATATGTTGAATGGTCATTGTTTGGGATTATGAATTAAATGTTACGAATGATTAAGATGACTTTGTAATGCAAGTACATTCCCAAACCATTAAGAATATTTGAATAACAATTACGGTTAGAAAATTCAACAGAAGAGGTTGCATACAAACTGTTTGACAAAATGCCTATGAAGCATAATTTGAGAAACATTGCCAGTTTGTTCGGGATTTTGACAATAACCTGGAGTTTCAACAATCCCTTCCTCCTTCAATGGCCTCACATAAAACCTCTCTTGTGCAGTCATAGTGAATATAAAACCTCTCTTGTGCAGTGATTTTCAGATTTTAAAAAACAATACAATAACAGGTAATGTAGGTAATCTATCACCTGACACAGATTTCTGATTAAACATAATTTCCGATTAAAACATCTCACATCTGACATAATGCTGATTAGAAAATAGTTTCTGATTAAGAGAACCCAACATGTGAAAAAAACTTAATCTCAATTAGAACATAATTTCCTACAATTCATGTGTTCAAGTGTCTATTTTATTTGCCTACAATATCTCTATGCTATGAAAATGCCCTAAAATATATAAAAAAAAGTAGTTTTCGATTGTTTTTCTGCAATTTTTTACGTTTTTTTGTAAATCCGATTTTTTCCCGATTTTTTGAAAAAATCTCATACTTTTGTTTTGCCGATTAATTCCCCAAACGATTATTGCTTCCTTGGAACTTTAAAGTACTTTCTAATACAAATAACAACTAATTCTAGTTCTCACCCTAAATACAACTATGATGATCAACTTACCACCCTCCATAAATAGGTATGCACTCAAAGCAATTGCAAAGCTATATACTGAGGAACTTTCAAGCCTTCTCAACAATTTCTTGAACTTCTATTGGTAAGCATTGCCCCCAAGGAATTTAAGTAGGCTAGTAGATTATTCAGAAAATAGTTCTGATAGAAACATATTTTGTATAAATTTATAGGGGCTTTCAATATTATAAGCCCACATTCTTTGGCCACATATATGTAAAGAACAATGTATCCAACTTTCAACTCCCAACAAGAGAAATGTGCTATATTATCCATAGTTTCAAAACTTGCCGAGTACTCGCAAAACTTGCAAGCCACAATGACAGGCAAGTTACTTGCCAATAATTTGCAACGAGTTTTTATAAAACTCACAACAATTTTTACTTGTAAAATGTGTAAGTCAATAGAGAAAACCATGATTTTCACTTCATTTTTACAAATATTGGCGATTAAGGGCACGCCACAACTTGCACTTTGAGATGTGATTTCAAACACTCACAAGTATTCCTCTTTCTTTTCTAGTATTCTTTGTGTCAGCAGATGTGTTGGCACATAATTTTTCAACTATTTCTTCATGGAGCAAAGTTAGTTTGCTAAAATCTTTACTTTTTTTGCTCAATTATTCTTGTGTTGGACATATTGTATTTATTCTAGATGTGAATTACGAAATGATAATTCATTATTTAGAAAGGAGATGAAAAATCCTTAAATAGAGAGTACAAGCGATGTTTCTATAAAAGAAACGATCAAGAACGAAAACCAAAAGGAAACTTCCTAAAACTAACTAGATGACCATTAGACGCTAATTATTACAATATTACTTTAATACCCTCCTTTAATGGTCATTTTACTAATTACCCTACAAAAGACTTGACATAATTTTCTGGTCATTTGGCCACAAATGCATAGAAGGCCGACTCCTCTTCAGAATGCTCTACGACATGAACCTGCTACTGAGACCCTCCCTGGTTGGACTTCTGATCAGCCAACCGTTTTCTACAGATATTTTGTACACGACCAAGTTTACTACAATAATGACATGTGATAGGATTTAGATTCTTTGAAGAATCACTAGGTGCACTTTGTCCTTTCTACTAAGTGGACTTGCCTTTGCCTTTGTCCTTGGCAATAAACACCTGTTCCGCACTAGTTGTGTCACTACTACTACCAAACTGTTGTTTCCACCTGGCTTGCTGCAAGAGCTTATTGCAAAATTAATCAAACTTCAAGTCAACATTAGTGTATCTAATGTTGAGAGTTTTGATGAAGTGCTCATAGGATCGTAGTAAGCTTTTGAGCATGATAACCACCATATCCTCTTCTTCCAACTTGCGACCAATGGCCTCCAATTGATCGTGAATGTCTTTGATCTTCACAAGATGATCCTGCAAAGACATCTTGCCATCCATTATAATCAAGAACAACATATCCTTGAGGAAGAAAGCTTTTGCCAAACGGCACTTCTAGAAGCATCTCATCAATGACTAATAACTTTAGCAACATAACCGCTCCACGGTTGCATTGATCAAACTTGTCCTAGTTTTTGCCTCCTACTATGGGACAAGTAGAATTACCTATAACAATTTGGTCTAGACACCGGTACTAAAAAATAGTGAGCATCCTCTACTTCTAGGTATTGCAGTTCTTGCCATTGAACCTCTGAGTTCCTTCCAACATGATGTTGGATAAAGAAGCCATACCTCCCATTATCCAGAGACAAAAACCAAGATCAACTTCTCAAAAAACTTCAATTTTTGTTGATAAAAAATTGGCAAATAAAAAATTGGCAAAAAATTGAAACCTATGATTTTGTCCAAAAATCGTCAAAAAAAGCTATTGTAAGAAAGCACCACAATTTTGTGAAAAAATAGTTTAAAACTCAATGCGATGCTGAAATCACACACGATTTTGTGAAAAAATCAGCAAAAACCTTTGTTTTGTTGAAAAAATGGTTAAAAACCTTCGTTTTGAGGAAAAAAAGGTAAAATCTGTCGTGTGTAGGAATTCATAAAAAAGCTAGTCACAAGCCCAAAAAACAGATCCATGATCTCAAAAAATCAAGCAAAAAGAACCCACAATTTTTGTATGAAAAATTGTGCAAAAAACGAACAAAAAAACCACGATTTTTGAAGAGAAAATCATGCAAAAAACACTAGGCGCAATTGTGAAAAACACCAATTCTGACAAAAAGAAACCCTTGTCGCTTCAAGTAGAAAAAGACTGAAAATCACGATTTTTGTTTACAAATTTAGAAAAAAGAACTCCTTTGCATGCCGCAAAACAACCAAAGTTGTCACACAGAGGAACAATCAAATCGCGCAAGAAACAAAAAAAAACCCTCATCAAGATCATGCAATTCTACAAGAAAAATGTGTGACAAAATGGTGTCGTAATTTTTAACTTGCAAAAGAAAAAAAGTCAAGCAGAAAAAACCTTGACACACCCTCGATTTTTCAAAAAAAAACTATCCGAACACACAAATTCAACGCAAAAAAAAACCTCATGACTCTACAACCAACAACGACGTGATTTCTGCAAAAAACTTGACAATTTCACCAAAGAATAAACCCTCGATTTTGACTATAAGAAATCCGCGATTTTCAAAGAAGAAACCCTCAAAATTTCCCAAAAAAAAAGGTCCTTTGATTTTTCTTTAAAAAAATTCTTCACAAAATTTTTCAAGAAAAACCACGATTTTTCATAAAAAATTGTTTCAAAAAACTTCTAGAAATAAATTCCAAGTAATGAAACCACATTAAAAATTCGTCAAATAGTTACCTCTACTCTGATGCCATGAAATGATAATTCGTTATTTACAAAGGAGATGAAAACTCCTGAAATAGATAGTACAAGCGATGTTTCTATAAAGGAAACGATCGAGAACGAAAGACAAAAAGAAAATTTCCTAAAACTAACCAGATGACCATTATATGCTAAGATTACTATATTAATTTTAATAAATTATATAGATGGATCAACAAATGGTCACTTATCCAAACTTCAAAGTTCAAAATATCATACTTTGTTATGATACTATACCAGAAACGATAGCAATTCTTATATGCCATGAATCTATAATGTCGAGAAAATGACCAAAAGATAGAGAAAAAAAAAGGACAAGATCTTAGCAAACTAACTTGGTTCCAAAAAATAATTCTGATTTTTTTGGCTTCAAATCAGAAATTTTATTTAAGAAAATCACAAGTTCAAACAACCTACAAGCTGTGTATTCAAGCCCACAAATCATTTAAACTTACATATAAGCAAAATTTCTTTTAAAAGACATGCATGCTTGAATTTTCACAATTATAACTGTGAAAATTCAAGCCTGCAAGTCGTTTAAATTTGCAATATGAACAAAATTTTAAAAAATTCATCTAACTTCTGGTCTCCATGAACAAAATTCTATCAAACAATCTAAAAGCTTCAATTTTCACAATTATAACTATGAAAATTTAAACCTACAAATCATTTGAACTTGTAATATGAAATTTTTTTAATTAAAATGTTAAATGACTAAATGACTTGTATGCTTGAATTTTCACAATTATAAATGTGAAAATTCAAGTTTGCAAGTCTTTAAATTTGCAATACAAACAAAATTTTAAAAATTTACATAATTTCCCACAACCAACATTCTCTTTAATCATTAATCTCTAAAATCTTTTATTCACCAATTTTTTTTCTTTTTTCATTTTCAAATTTAGGCTGCTAGCTAGATTATTACAAATTTATCATGTTGTCTCCCTTTTGCTAGGCTTCATTTTTTATTTTCTAAAAGAAATATGGATTCCAAAAATAGAAAAACTGGTGACAAAGGGACTCTTGCTAGAAACATGGAACACCAAGTGCAATGTCAAAAGAGGTTATTTGTACCTATTTCAATAAGCCTATGACCGGTGCCATAATCAACTCAAAATCACCTGGTAAAAGACTACTGGGTGTTTTTCTTGATTCTCTTCTTCGTGTGTCCCAAAGGAAATTCCTTTCTTTTGTGAAGCTTGTGGTAGCTCATTTGTCAAAATTTCCTCTTGGAATATATCTGCGTCCATGAGGACTTCTTCTGGTGTCATATCTCTTTGATTTTCCAAGGATGTCTGGATCATTCCCACAAAATTAGGAGGTTGTTGTGTAACATTAAATGCATTGGATGGCATCCCTGGCTCCTCTTGAATAACACTGGTATTTGTCGGGGCATTAAGTACTTCTCTATTTGTTGTGTTTTGTGGGGGCATCTTTGAAGTGACAGTTTCAGTTAGACTGCCCAAAAGTGCTTCTTGAATCTCGGGAACTTTCATCAGTTCAATCAAGGGCAAACTGACCTTTATCCTTTTAAATTCCTCTAGCACAAATGAACTTACATTCCTTTTAAATGCCCTTCTACTTGGACCTACTCTTTAAAGACATAGGGAAATTGAGTTGGGTGATGAATGTGGTTAAAGATGCAAGGAATATCACAAAGCATATCTACAATCACACATGGGTCCTAAATCTTACGAAAGTATGCTAATGGTAAGGATCTCATGCGATTAACAGACACACACTTTGCTACTAATTTCCTCACCTTACAGAGAATATTAGCTACAATGCACAGCCTTAAGCACATGTTTGTGAGTGGAAAATGGTTGAGGGGAGTCGTTATTGTAGGAAGGTTTAAGTAGAGAAAGTCATGAAGACCATTTTTATAATAGATTTGCCAAAGTCATGGAGGAAATTATCTATATAAGTTTTCAAACTTTGATTTCTTTTTTGTTTTTTCTAATGTTGTAATTTGCTAATTTTATTAAATTTAGTTATTTAGGTGTCAACAATTTATTAAGATTCTACAATTGGTGGATGGGGATCAAAACACCATGGGCTATCTATACAAAGCATTGGATGAGGCCAAAGAGGTGATTCAACCAATGTATGGGTTGAATAAAACCAAATATAAACACATATGGCACATAATTGATTGAACATGGAACTGACAACTCCACCAACATATTCATGTTGTTGCCTACTATTTGAACCCCAAATTTTGTTTCTTCCCTTCTTTCAAAGCAAATGGAGATGTTGTTCTTGGCCTCAACACATGTTTTGAGAAATTGGTTGATGGTGATGACCTTTTAGACCTTATACTTGATGGGATACAAAATTATAAGGTCAAGGCAGCATTATTTTCTTCAAATTTTTGCATTCGTAGGAGAACCACTCTACACCCAAGTAAAAAATACGTGATTGATTTTTATTTATTTATTTTAATTTTATAGTTTACTAAAATCCTTACTAAATTATAAATGGCAATATCCTTGCAGATTTGTGGTGGGAAGATTATGGTGCCACAATGAATGGTCTTCAAAAGTTTGTCATTCACATTTTATCCCAGCCTTGTAATGCTATTGGTTGTGAACATGAATGGAGTGTTTTTTAGGCCATTCACACAAAGGAGCACAAAAGGTTGACCATGAATGACCATTTCTATGTGCGATACAACCTTTGGTTGCATGAAAAGAAGGCACAAGCACAAGTTTTAGAGGAAGCGCTTGACCTTGATGACACTTGTCCATATTCAAATTAGATTGTTGAACCTAATGATGTTGATGTGGGTCCATTGTTAACTAATGATTAATTAGTTGATTTGGAGAGCAAGGCAACCGAATGAAATGTGAAAGTGATAGCAGAAGAGGCAAAAGGCAAGGTTTACATGAAGCACTTAACCTTGATGACATATTCAAATTATATTGTTGAACATGATGGTGTTGATGTGGATTTGTTGTTAACTAATGAAAAGTTAGCTGATTTGGAGAGGAAGGTAGTTGAATGGGAAGCGAATATGGCAACATATGAGGAGGCAGAAGGGGAGCTTGGTGAGCCATTAGGGATAGATTCCTCACATACACGCAACTTGATCCTATCACTACGGATGAGGCACTTGTTGAGGCTCCTATTGAGGATATTGCAAAAGTGAATGTTGCAGCATATGGGTCAAGTTCACATGAAGTGCTTGCCCTTGATGACATTGATCCATATTTAAATTAGATTGTTGAGCCTAATGATGTTGATGTGGATTCATTTTTTACTAATGATGAGTTAGCTGATTTGAAGAAGGCAATTGAATGGGAAGTGAATGTGGCAACAAATGTGTAATGTCCCAACTTTGAAATACAGTTTAATAATAAATAATATTATTATAATAAAATTAAAATATTAAAAATTAAATTAAAATATAAATGAATATAATTAAAATTTAAGTTAATGAATGATCAAAAATGCATGAAGTAAAGATTTCTGAATTCAGATATATTTATCTATCAAGTACTCCTATGTCGAATTGCCTCTGCAAATAATATATTCTCCAGTAAATAATATATGTTATTTCATTATGTTTTCTAATGATTCGAATGAAGACATTATATCCTAAAATACTCACTGCAGTTTAATATTAATATAATGGTATCATTTGGTGCATTATTTCTCTATGTTGCCAGCCGTACACTTCAATAAAGGGACCCGTGTTTAGAGGGGACAAGTTCTGACAATCTCTGACATAATTATATTTGTCTAGCTTTTCCTCTAAACTGACGTACATGTTCTAAAGACAAAATATTACCGTGTCATGCCTTGCCTAGTTAGTCACAGCCTTAATTGGGATCGCTACGATAACTAAGGCATTTAAGTTAGGAAAACATTGGCAGCAATTATTAAATATTTGTTAGGAATCGTTGATTAAAGTCAACAACTCATATAAAGCACATGAGATAAAAGGCACGACTTGTATTAATTTAATAAAGTTTTGTTTAATTGACCAAAGGTTGTGTCCATTATAAAGGATATCTCTTCCAAGAGATACTACCTCTCATGAAGGGGTATGTGAAAGGTATTCATAAGGCAAGGATCGGGAAAGGATTGAGAGGAATAATGTAGGAGATATTAATACTCAGCACCATCGATCAGATCAGATCAGAACTGTTATTAAGTTACACGCAGTAACATCTTTGTTCTTGGTTGGGGATGTGCTTAATATATGGAGCCTGATAATGTTCTTATGCCGAATTCAGTAGTAATATTAATATATACTGCAATATGTATGACAGACATACATAATTTCATATATATCCATAACACATGAATCAGTTGGAGAGAAATAGACATCACTCAGAATTACATTAACGTCGCAGGCCGATCAGACTTAAAGACATAGACCTTCAGAAAGCCACACCGAAACTGACTGATTGCTTATAACAGCATCTAGGTATGATTACCAGTGAATTCCTTATGCAGATAGGAAACACATACAGATAGATTAATATGCAGATATATACAGAAGTTTGATCTACACTCTGATCTAAATGAAAAAAGAATTAAAAGGGAGAATACTTTAGCAGAACGGAAAACAATAAAGGGATTGGCCAACTGTTTTCCCTTTAAGAAGATAAAGGCACCCTCTCTCTAACCCTCCCTTATCAATTGAGAATAGTAATCTAGGGCAAGATTTAGGGCAATCCCAAAAGGGGACATTACAACATGGAGAGGCAAAAGGCAAGGCTTGGTGAGCCATTACAGGCAAGTTCCTCAAATAGTTGATTTGATCACCTATTTGATGAGGCACTTGTTGAGGCTCCAATTGAGGATATTGCAGCTATACCACCCACTTCAGCAACACCCACACAACAACAAACTCTTTTGAGCTTTAGTCGAAGAATAAATTTATAACATAATTTTCATCGATACTAAAACTTGAATTTCATATGCATTCAAAGGTTGCACTTGTTTTTTGGTCTATGATATGTATTAAACTCAAGTTTTGATTTGTAAACAATGTAAATCAATAATATGTTCTACAAATTCAATATATGTGCATGTTTTTTAAGAATATTTTTTAAAAATTATGTATTTTCAAGTGTTCAATAAATTTGCACAGTTATTGTGGAGTTTTTCCCCAAGTTTTTGCAAATTCTTGAGTTTTTAAAAAAATTGTCAAGTCTGAGTTTTTCAAAAATGATATTATCAACCCCTACAATAATGGATCCTAATCATTCCCAAATTTTATCCCCAAGAGGTACATGCTGAAGTTGGCACAATCATAAGAAACTGAATTCCACTTCTTAAATTGGCAGAAGCCTAATTTGAACTTTTGTAATTAATAGCTATGCTCAAATTTGTTCTACTTTGGCAAATAAAGAAATCAATTCCAATTCCTATGATCTGATTCAATCCCCACCCACAAAAACAAAATAAAATAAACAATGCAAGCAAATTTGCACTTGCAGCTCTAAACAAGGCTATTTAGCTTCAAGACAGACCAAAGGTATTGGTTCAACCAACAAAAGTGCTACAAATGTGATTCAAATGCCTCTCAATTGTGTAGCCATGATTTCCAAGCTAAATATAGATGCACTTTTCCCTATTTTCCCATGTTAATAGAAACAATTTTTTTGGAGTTTGATTGTAGCCTTTTCTACTTTCTTTGTTGTAATCTCTTTCCTGAGGGACCTTTTAATAGAAAGAACTTTATGCAGACATCAACCATTGCAGTTGACAGAGCTTTAATCTATATCTTCATCGTCAAACTCATTTGTATAAGAACTGTCACTAAGTTTCAGCTCTTTGTCAACAATGCAGTGTACTGGACAATTTCTATCATGGCCTGCAACCTTCAGTGTAAGGATAAAACCTTTGGGTTCCAAAAAGCATCTATCAATATCTTCTTTGTAAAGACATCTTTTAAATATCTTCTACGTAAAAATCAACACCCCTTGAAAAAGAAAAGTTTTAAGCAATTTTTCATCATAAATTTTTAAAGGCCCATATATCAATAAATGAAGAATTATAGAGCTCCCCATATTTTTGAAATTATAATCCACTGTGAAAACTTCTGCGACAAGGCCAAAAAAATGATTGTTTTACTGTTGTGTGTTCCTAAGAGCAAGAATTCTATAAATATCATATAAATTATTGAAATCCAAAACACAGAGAGAATGGAGAATGCTTAATGCCTGTGATTGTAGTTACTGTAATAACTGAACCGGGGAGAAATCTGAACTGAAATATGACAATGGCTTTCATCACTTTTTGATTTATTTGCACCAAATTTGAAATTTCAGTAAACGTACATACTGTAAAACCTTCAGGTTCCAAGAAGCACCTCTTTAGATCCTCTTCATAAAGATCAATTTTAAGCAATTTTTCATCATAATTTTTTTTTAAGGTTGCATATCATTCTACTAACTACCATGCAAAAGACTTGTCATGATTTGCTGGTCTTTTGGCCATTAATGCACAAAAGGCTGACCCCTTCTCTGAATGCTCTACGATATGAGCTTGCTGTTAAGACCCTCCCTAGTTGGATTTTTTATTAGCCAGCCGCTTTCTACAAAACTTCTTCGTATGACCATGTTTACCACAATAGCGACATGTGATAGATTACGGATTCTTTGAAGAATCATCAAGTTTGCCTTGTCCTTTATGCTGAGTGGACTCAACTTTGCCTTTGTCCTTGGTAATAAAAGCTTGTTCCACACCGACTGTCTCGCTATTGCTACCAAACTGCTTCTTCCACCTGTCTTGCTGCAAGAGATTGTTGCACAGTTCATCAAACTTTAAGCCAACATTGTTGGATGTAATGTTGAGAGTTTCAATGAAGTGTGTAATGCCTCCCACATTTGCATTCTGTCATTTCATTATTTTAATTCGAGATTGACTATGTATATGCTATACTCTCGCTGTGTGTATATTATTCTTTTGTATTGGCACCCATGTGGTGCATCCTGCTTACAATTATATTCTTTTGTTCATGTGATATCACTGATGATGTGGATAGTAGTTTATACCTGTAGTCTCAGTGATGATCATAGATGCATGATGACTACAACAATGTGACATGATGCTCTATGATGATGTCTAGATTATGTTATGAGGATATTTTGGATTATACTGATTATGATGTGGTTACATGATGATGTTTTGATAAGGTCATACTGACTTGATGAGATATGGTGTTCCTAACCATGTTGACATGCAACCCCAATTGGGGAATGATTACTTATGCCTTCAGTTATATTATATTATATATATGTATGCACAGGCATTTGTATGTTTTGGTTGATGCAGGTACAAGGCATCGACCCCACCTAGATCCACAAGTCTGAGTGTGCCCATACCCCCAACAATGGTTACAAGAGATAGCACAATGGCCAATTATGTCACCCAGCCCTAGCCATCATTCCTAATTTGGGCAATTTTCCTTATTACATGTGATCACACCCCCAGTTACCGTTTCAGTAATGTCTAGTTACCCTAATGCATTATTGTCTGAAACCAATAAAAATTGTTTGTGCATAGTTAGTCAGTTGCAAATTGTCACTTTTATAATGTTTATATTAAGATATTTAAGTACGTCAGTGGCAATTTAATATTTAAATGTGTATTTTGCCTTATATGTATTTGATTTATTGGGATTTGAATGATTTATCATGGGGGACCTTTGAGAGTCTAATTGGCATTTTAACTTTAATTTGATTTTTTATTGTTATTTTATTTCCAACTCAAAAAGTGAGTTTATAATTTATTATGGAGCTCATTTTTACAACACTTAGTCTATTTTTCTTCCTTTCGCTCTCAAAAACCCTATGTGTGGAATTTGAACTGGTGAGATTGAGAGATTTCTTGGGTAGAATTTTGTGGGCATTGTTTTATAAGATTTGGAATGGTTATTCCTACCATGTGTCCAAAAATTTCATCCTCTCTCCATGTATTCAATGTGCATTTTCACTTCGAAGTTTTCCTCAAGTTTTGAGGTAGGATCTTTAATTTCTCCCTTTTATTTCTTGATTGAACTGATTCTAGTAAGTTGCAAATGGTTTGTTTTGTGAATCTAGCACTCTTGCAATTTAAAATTCTTCATTTAGATGAGTTTTGAATTGTTATGCTTACAAAATTTGAAATAATGGGTTTATATGGGGAAACTATGCCCAGATTTTATTGGATGGGTGAAATGTAATTTTTATTGCATTTTTTGGATGTTGTGTAGTTAGAGACCAATAGGTTTTCTAGAAATTGTGATTTATGAAGTTTGAAAATTTTTAAGCTTGTTGGAGGTCCACCAATGGTAGATGGCCTCCATGACTGGTTTTGGTTCAATTTGGGGTTTAATAAAAAGTGGATTTTGTTAGTTTTGACATGATATTATATTGTGGCATAATGGGTTTATATACGTAATTTTTGGATTGGGATCAATTCATATCCAATTCCATGATATTGAGACCATTTGAGCAATTTGTGAATTGTGGTGTTGAAATGACTTGTTTGTATGAATCTCATAAGTTTTGTCATTGAGATTGACATTGTGTATGCATTATCCTCATTCATGGGAATGAGATGAGCATTGGTGTGGGTATTAGAGTCAATTACGAGAGTGGCTCAATGGGGGCCAAGGCCCAAAGTGGCCGCCAAGATAACCTATTAGAGAGTTGAGTAATAAGCAAAAACATAATTAAAACAATGGGGTAAACAAACTAATAAGATAATTGAATATGCCCCTTACATGCCTTGAGTGCTTGGTTAGGCTAAGATCGTATTGGGAAGGTCAGGTCATCCGTGGGGCATTGATCTAGCATGATCAAGTCTACTTGTCTTCACGAAAGGACTACTTGGTTCTGCATGAGCCATCCCTTCGAGCTATGCGATGACAGTCCCACTTATTGCTCTCTGATATCCAGCCACTATGTGTACTTGAGAAGCGATCCATAATGGATTCATGACTTGGTATTATCTATATCATTGTTATTGCATTGCATTCTTGTATGCCTTGATGTGTCGTGTATGCTCTGTGTATGATGTTAGTGTAAACCTATTGTACCCTTGCTTGCATTTCATGATTGTTTGGGCCTTGTGACTATCTCCACAAGCACGATGGAGTGGACCTAAGTGTTCCACATGGTCGAGTGGCAATGAACACCAATGTTGGGGACCAATGGACTTGGTTCGTGATAACCTCAAAGAGCTTCCTCACCTTCCTCAACACATGTTCCGTCTTAACCTTTCTTCTTGTTATTGGAAAACCAACTGTATATTGATTCAAACCTTGTAAACATTGATGAAATGTATATTGAAACATTCCAAGTAGATAATGATATAATAAAAACATAATTGGTATGGTTTAGTGTAGATTTACGTGGACCGGTTTTGAAATTGGCCACGAAGTATGATCTTGTAAGCTCATAATTCTTAATGCATTATGAAGGTTATCATAGGAACACTTCCATTGGTGCTTTAAAATGAATGTAGATCTGATTTGCATAGTGTCGGAGATTGATTTAGTTGTCTTCTATTTTGGTCATGAGATTTTGACCAAGTTAGAGTGGAATTGGGAATTTTAGAGCCATTTTGTGCTCAACTGAGATAACCTGATAGGTGTCACATGGAGTCCTATTGTGTTTTCTAGTTGCTTTGGAATCCCTTGTGTATGTTTGTATTGGTTTTGAATGTTTAGGGTAGAGTGGTGGTGTTATGAGTCCACCCCGACTCTACCTAGCCTTGTAGGTGCCATTCGATTACTTGGTGTTACTCTACTTGACCCATTTCTGCACCTTTTCGCCCAATTCTCCCACTTCGAGGATTGAATGGGCATTTTGACTTCACCAAGGGGTTTTAGGTGTCCAAGAAGTCAAACTGTCCAACTAAGAAGCTTGCTAGTCCAAACAAATGTGTGTCTCAGAGGAGGACAACACAAGTTCACCAATTTGGAGGATGCCAACGCAACCCTCAAGGACACTTGTGCACTACGCTAGTATCCTCAAAACGTGCTAGTGTCCTCTTGAGACACTTGTGTAGTTCTCGAAAAACTGTCCTTTTTTGTTTAGTCCAGAGGGGTCTTCAGGAGCTTGGGGGTGTCTGATTGACCCAATTTTGGTTATGTTGTGAAGGTTGTGACGTCAAGGAACCCTCGGAGGTGGTTTGAGTAGGTTTTGAGTGAGTTTGGATGGTGTCATGGGCATCTGTTTGCGACTAGGGTTTCGCCAAAGCTAATCCATGACACCTAGGTCTTAGCAATTTCTCGTGTTTGTCAATCAAGTTTTGCAACTTGGGGAATGGTCTAGTATGACCCTAAACACCTCTTAGACCTAATCCTAGGGTTTGGAGGATCTTTCTCCTTGTTCATTTGAAGTTTCGAGTGTTTAGCCTTTTGCTTCTCTGTAGTTGGTTATTGACAATGTGACCTAATGTTGAGGTTTGAGCATTGTTCTTATTTATATTATATATATTCACACCTAATTACTTCAAAAAAAAGATATTCTATGTGGATTTTGCTCATATACTCTAGGATTCCGTAGCAAGGCATTACAAAGTGCTCATAGGATCGTGATAAGCTTTTCAATGTGATAACCACCATATCCTCTTCTTCCATTTTGCGACCAATGGCCTCCAAATGATCGTGAATGTCTTTGATCTTCATGAGATGATCCTACAAAGACATCTTATCGTGCATCATAATCGAGAACAACATATTATTAAGGAAGAAAGCTCTGCCTTTATCTGATGTCTCATGTAGATCCTTCAAGTGAGTCCAAATTTGTGCAGCAGTCTTGCAAGACGGCACTTCTAGAAGCATCTCATCAATGACTGATAACTTGAGCAGAATTACTAGAACAATCTGATCTAGGCACTGGTACTCAAAAATGGTGAGCATCCTTCGTTTCCAAGTATTGTAATTCTTGTCCTTGAACCTCTGAGTGCCTTCCAACATGATGTTGGGTAACAAAGCCATCCCTCCCGCTATCCAAAGACACGAAAAACGAGATAAAATATCAACTTTTCAAATAACTTAGATTTTTGTTCATTAAAAATTGGGGAAAAAAATGAAACCCACGATTTTTTGATTTTTTTAAATGTACAAAAACACTTAATGCAAACACAGGTCTAATGAAAAAAAACAAAAAAATTGCAAATACTCCTATGTGCCCTAGAAAATGCACACAAAACACGATTTTGTGAAAAAATCGTCAAAAACCCTCAACCCCCCATAGCTTTGGAGAAAAACAGCAACACGATTTTGCAAAAAATTCTTGCAAAAACTCAATTCGCCCTAGCTGTAGAAGATAACCCACAATTTTTTGAAAAAATCAGTAAACCCACAATTTCAAAATTTGGGTGCAAAGATCAAAGAGAAAGAACCCACAATTTTGTGTGAAATTGTGCAAAAACAAAAGCAAACCCTCGACGCTATCAGAAACAAACTCGTCCCACGAGCAAAAGCCCTAGTCGTGCCGCATCCTGTCGCTACTAAAAACCCCACAATTTGCAGAAAACATCTCGTCACAAAAGGTAAAATCTAAGCCTATGCGCAAGAAAAATACAAACTGAAAATCGTGCAATTTTGAAATGCAAAGGTGCCCCGATTTAGTAGAAATGGTGCCCACCAAAAAAACCTCGAAGAAAATCGTGATTTGTAGAGAAATCAAACGATTTTACCAAAATAAAGACACCCACGCGATTTTTCTCGGGTTAATAGTCATAATTCTGATCTTTATAAAAGTTGATCAAAAAAACATCTAGAAATTGCCACAAAATTTCCAAGAAAATTGTCCACGAATTTTATTAATAAAATTGTCAAAAAAACAAAAACCCTCAATTCTATTTGAAAAATCCATCAAAAACTTATGTCAATCAAAATCCTCGATTTTACAAACAAAACCCACAATTTTGTTTTTTAAAAAATTGGGCAAAAAAACTTCTAAAAATTTCCTCAAAATTTCTAGGTAAAAAACCACGAACTTTTTATTAAAAAAAATTTGCCAAAAAAGAACCTATGCTCTGATACCATGAAATGATAATTGATTGTTATATAAATAAAGGCAAGAAATAATCCTTATATAAGCAATTATAAAAGATCTTTCCATGACGAAACAATCAAAAACTAAAGACAAAATAGAAAGAATCTAAATACTCACTGAATGACTTACAGAACAGAAAGTTACTAAAAACTAACTAAACTTAAATGACCATTAACAGCTAAATATTACAATATTACTTTAATAGCCAATGACAATGTGGGTACAATGCACCAGTACAGTAGGTTTTTTTGGCCGCTGGTTAAGTTTTGGGTACATCAATACAAAAAAATATATATATGTGTGTGTGTGCAGCTCTAAATCATATATATATATATATATATATATATATATATATATATATATATATATATATATATATATATATATATATATATATATATATATAGAGAGAGAGAGAGAGAGAGAGAGAGAGAGAGAGTTGTCAATTAGAGTTTCAGTTAGTTTAACAATTAACTCATAGTTTGTATCATGTAAAAAATTGTATATTTCATATTTGTTATAAACCAAAGTTTTAATACTCGGACTCGCCACGGACTTGGCAAACCAAAAAATTGTACTCAGACTTGGACTCGTGAAAGACTCGCGAAAGGACTCAGCAAAAATTACAAAAAAAACATAAAGAAATTAATGCATTTAGAGAACATAAGAGCCATAATTGAAACATTACACATGTCATATAATCTCCAAACACTCATCATTCATACTCAGTTTCAAACTTTAAAATGTATAATAGCAACATAAGTTTATAAATGTTTACAAAATTACATATAACGATAGGTCTAGATCTTGGGGGAGAGAGGAGAGACTGAGATAGAGAGTGGTGGAGAGAGGGAATAGAGAAAGAGTGATAGGGAGATAGATAGGTCTAAAATTCGGGGCAGATGAAGTGAGTGAGATAGACAGAGCGAGAGAATGCGCATAGGAGCCTACTGATTACTGAAATTTGACTAAGTCTGATAATTTTAAAAAATCTTCTAAAACCTAGAATTTGCATTATAACTCCTAGAGATCTGAAACCACTCTCAAGCATCCTGCCAATATATACATGAAATAAAACTTAAAGTATACTTAAATGTTATATTTCATGTATGTATTCTAATGAAGAGAATGAGACTGACTTGAAACCCCACAAACCTGTTTTCACCAAGAAACAATTCCAAATGAATGGAAAAAGTAGAAAAAAACACTTTATTAGCTTGTTGGGTGTGTTTTCTAGGTCGTGTGAGGCCAAGCGAAGACTCGCGAGTCCGAGTGAAAGACTCGCGTGAGTCCAAGTGAAAGACTCGCGAGTCCTTGGGAAGGACTCGTCGGGACTCGGCTCGCGAGTCCTTGGCGAGTCGACTTGGCCTACCAATGGACTCGTGAGTCCATGGCGAGTCCACGAGTTTTAAAACTATGTTATAAACTATAATAAATAGTTTAATATTTTACATTATTTTTAATAAGCTATTACTATATATTTTTAAGGATATGTAATGTGATACTACCATTAAAATGATGAGCAGATTGCACATACAAATCACACCATTTATTGTACATAAGAATATCTCAAAATAATATATAATATTATTTGATTGAATTAAGATTACATTCACACCAATTTTACATTACATTACATTGGCTTATAAGCCACTATTTTCCCATACTAACTACCGAAACTTAACTAGCAGGAAAGTAACTCCCAAAAATTAACAATTGTATTATTTATATATTAACTATTATCTCACCTAACATTTATTTATTTATTATTATGATTACCTAACTTATGTAGATATAATATATTTCCAACATTCCCCACCTTTGTAAATATATCTGAACAAAGGATGGGATATTGCATGAACTGAACATAGCACCCTATCTAGAAACTTGATGAAGTGCTTCCACCAAATCTCCTCGCTCACCCAAGACATAACAAATTGATCCCATCAATGGACGTTTTGACTGGCAAACTTGCAAATCCTTCTCAAAATACCCCAAACTGCTCATGTTTAGGCAAATGTCCTCATTATCCAACAATACTTGTGAATTGGGACATAGTTATTCACAAGTACACCACCCCTGTTGTGAAACAAGAGATACTCAATTATCCACAAGAAAAGCACTAGTCAAATATAAATCAATACTTAATTATTCACAATGAGACTCCTCACTTTGGAGATCAAAAGATACTCAACTATCCACAAATACAAACCATCAAGTATATGGATCGATACATACTCAACTACCCACAAGCTATAAAATTGTCAAGGCCCCCTCTTTCTCCATGAAGGGACTCAATTGTGGTCCTAGCGCTTCTAATGCAAAGTATCATCTTTAAGTGAGAAGCTAGCTTGAGATGATAAAATTCCTCCAACCTCCAATAAATCTCTTCGTTCAGTGAGAAGCTAGCTTGAGATGATAAAATTCCTCCAACCTCCAATAAATCTCTTCGTTCAACTTTATCCATTTTATGTCTAATTAGATTTTTCAATGGTACAAGCATGCGAGTCTATAATATCTTTGTCAAGAATAACATGGATGGCTTGAAGAATACAAATATTTAGTGACATAATAAAACATAATCAAGTTTGAAAGTGTCGGTTTATACCAATAATGCACCTTTTACAGTGTCAAATAAGCATAGAGAAATCCTTATAACACCTTATTTTACATTTAAAATAAGCGTAGAGAAATCCTTACAACACCTTTGTTTATGGTTTTTAATCCTAGATTAAATAATAGAAATGGCTTTAACTCAATGCTTATTTCTTCAAAGACAATGAATACCCTAGGCATATGACAAACCAGCAGAGGGTTTTGAAAACACTTCTTGTAAGACAATCAGTAGGAGGATTAGCTATTAGACAAAGCACCAACACAGGAATCAATGCAAGAATACAATTAATTGTAATGTGTGATTGCTCTAATGAATAAATTACTCAAAGCATTCACAGAACATTATGCCCAAACTTTTCATGTCTTTTGTGCTTTATCATAAATCTTGTACCCATATTCCCTAACTCTAACTTCACACGCCGTTAATGGATTGAAATGCTCAGCTGATACCAACAGAGATTTTCAGTGACTAACAAATCTGGGTCAACTATGGCAATGCATTTGACTGTGTTCTTTCATGTTTGTGCTCTTAGCATACTCTAGATCCTGTTAATGACGATGACCACGAATGATAGCATAAAATTGAATACATCCGTGTGACACAGTACTGCACATCAATAACTACCAGCACCTTATTCTCCACCTTCTTATGCAGCCTAGCATATCTTCCACTCTGATACCATATTAAAATGATGAGCAGATTGCATATACAAATTACACCATCATGCACATTAGAAAATCTCAGAATAATATGTAATATTATTTGATTGAATCATAATTGCATTCACATTGATTTTACATTACATTTCATTGGCTTATAAAACCATTATTTTCCCATACCAACATACTGACAAGAAAATAACTTCAAAAAACTAACAATTGTTTTATTTATATATCAACTATTATCTCACATAACATTTATTTATCATTATCTTTATCTAACTTATATACTATTGAAGTAATATATTTCCAACAATTTCTATATAGCTTTGATGATATGTCGTATGATACTTTTAGTGAAGAATTACTATATAATACAAATTTCATTAACAAAATTAAAAATATTTATCTATTTATTGGCTACAATGTAACATCCTAGTCACAGAAAGTTATTTACACCACCTTTGAAGTTTTGCCAATGTAAATGAAACAAAGTGATCACGTTTATGCAACCATGGACTTTTTTGGTCAAGAACAAAGGTTTTATAAGAGAAGCAAATTATTTTTTTATGACCTTACAAAAACTTCAAACGCTATCAAAGCAATAAGGAGGAGGTCCTGAAAGTGTCCAAAACTCAAGTGTTGAAGATCAAAGTTCAAATGCGAGAACTTGCATAAAAATCAAGGAAGAATACCAGTACACATAAGGATGCAAGGGCATTGGCATCTCTGTTTTGTTTCCCTTTCAAGAAGCCGCACACAGTTGAAGATCAAAGTGATCATTATGCCAAGGCTGGTATAAAAACCACATTCCTCTAGGTGGGAGTTCAAACCAAACATTGAAGCGATAAAGAGGAAGTGCCAAGCAAAGGATGAATCATGGTCTGTAAAAGGCAATTTGACTCAATATGCAGAGGATGATTTGAGTCAAATAGTTGCGATTCAGAAGGAAAGATTTCAACAAACAACAAAAATATTGTTTGTTCCTTTTTGTTGTAAGGATCTGATCTTAGCAGGGACAGTTTGTAAGGTTTTTTTGGAGAGCAAGAAACAGGTAGTCTATTTTGCTTTTAGAAACAGGGATATTGTTGAAAAATTTTGTATATTTTTCAGGTATATATGAAATAAACAACCAATATTCATTATTCTTTCAAAGCAAGTGTGCTGAATTAAAATACTGATTTGTCTATAAAAAAAGGCAATTAAATTTGACAAAGGGTAGTTGTAGTGTGGATTGGTGGTTGGTTATAAGAAACAAGCACAAAACACGTTTTCAGTTTTGAATACAATTGATTCCAACCTTTTGTAATGAGCCCTTTTTGGTGCTTAGCCAATTCATGCACATTTCGCCAGTTTCCAAGTCTTTTGGAGGTTAAGTGGTTAGTTAGGGAGAACTCCAACATTCTTGGAGAAGCTTTTGACCAGTCTTACAAAGCAATTGTTCTTGGGTTTGAGTTTAATTGTTTAAATGGATACCTTTGATGCTTTTGGAAACGATTTCCAGCCTTTTGGGTGCTATCCAAACTTCTTGGAGGAGCAAGCTATTTTTTAAAAGTCACCCAATTGCCTCCAATCATTGTCCCTAGTCTTCAATATCACTCTAGTATGATCAAAATTGCAAAATTGTATCATTTGGGTGCTATCTGCAACTTGGAGATATTATTGAGTTATTTAATTAATATTTCACTTAAGTTGTCTAATGTTGGAAATAATAAAAAGGACAACTAAGTGTAATAACTCATTTTAAAAATGTTGAAAAGTTATTTCTAGTGGATGCCTTGGAGAAAGGACTTTATTCAAGAGAAAACATTGTTATTCCTCAAAAAGGTGAAAAGTACTCCATAAAGTTGATTACTTATTTGATAAAAGGAGTTTTGGAGCAAAGAAGGAAAAAAGTAATATTTTATTCAAAGTTGCATGGACATGGATACGGTTACAAATACGGGTATGATATCAGATATGGATACAGCCATTTTTTAAGACCCCCAATATGGATACGGCTGGATACATCATTCATAAAAAACACATACACATATATTTAACACTATTTCTAATTTATTAGAGGAGATTTTCATTACTTCAAAAGCAATGTAGACACAATTGCTACATAAATTATTATAAATTGATTTAACAATTTACAATATGCAAAAATAGTAGAGTTCCATTGGAAAACAACCCAAAAAATGGGTCACTGAAATAAAAAAACATTTCATGTGTCTTTCTCATTTGCTGTAGGTTTTCTTTATACCATTTTTTTTTGCATGAATGAAATTTCTTAAAATTAAATTTAGGAATATTTACGTCAAATTTTTAAAAAAATCAAATCACGCAACATCCGGCATGGTTAGAAAATCTAGATTTTTTGGGCACATGTGGGTATAGTATCCGACGTGTATCCAGGCCATATCGGATATGTATCCGTTTTGGATACGGGGATACACGTGCTCAAGGAAGGGCAAAGGAGTTTCCGGCTACTCTGATTTTATTGCTTCAAAAAGTTAGAAAAGGAGGTTGAGGGCTCATTGTTGGTTGTTGTTAATGAATTTGATTTTGCTTCTGCATTTTAGGAGGGAATTTGCATTCTTCTCAAAAACCCTTGAGTACAAAAAACCATTTTGAGTTGCTTGTTTCAGTGGTGAAAGTTCCTCCCTAGCTAAATTGTGGTGGTTTCACTTCAAAAATCACATTGGAGCTTCTAGGAAGTTAGCTTTTTTTTGCAAAGACATTGAAGAGCTGTTTGGTTGTTTTTCATTTGAGTTTTGGGTTGAGATTTTGAAAGGTTTCAGATATTTTACTTGTTGTGCGTACTTTTTGAGATTTTCCTGAATGTGCCCTAGTTGGCTTGTACCATCTTTCTGCTTGTGGGAGTGAGATGAAGTATTGGGTTGCCTTGAAACTTTGAATGAATAGACTTCCTTGCTGGGCAACTAGTCTGCAACACATATTCAAGTAAAAATCAGTGGCCATTAATTCTCAAAGGGGCCATACAGGTACAGCGTGTTAGAAACACAGTTGTCGTTGTGCCAAAAGATCGACCTGTTAATGCCTGATACAACCACGAGATTTAATGAATCCATAGGAAGCGGTTAAGCCATGTCGCAAACCCAAGCACTGCACTACACAGCACAAGGAGACCGAGGGCGCACACCTTGCAACAATCCCCCCCAGCGCAAGTGAGGGATTTGAACCCGTGACCTAGGCTCTAATACCACTTGCTAGAAACACGGTTGCCATTGCACCAAAAGATTGACTTGTCAATGCCTGATACAACCGCATGATTTAATGAATCCACGGGAGGCAGTTAAGCCATGTCGCAAATCCGAGCATTGCGCTGCACAGCACAAGGAGACCAAGGGCGCACACCTTGCAACACAGAAGGCAGTTCAAGCTAGTAGAGGCATGGTATGGGGTTTAGTGAAGCATTTCGCCCTGTTTCTGGAGGTTGTTTGGCCTTGAAAAAAAGCACCTAGACCCTAGTTGATAGTTGTAGGTGTTTTCACTTTGAATCATCATCAGATGAAGGGGTTTTAACACCACTCTTTTTGGACTGTATAGGTCTAAGGTTCAGAAACAGATCATTCTCTGCATTTTCCTCAGCTGTTGAGTGTGTTTCAGGTTGCTGAGTTAGAGTATGGTGTTGGGAAGTAGTTTGAGGTTTCTGTTTTGGAAGGATTTGATAATCAGAAGAGGCCAAACAGACCCAGTAGTGACTGAAAATTATATGACAGACCTGTGAACATCTTTTCTTATGGATCTAAGGCTGTTGGTGAAAGCTGGAAGCTTGTGAAATTGCTAGATAATCTTGGTGAAGTCCATCGAAGGTGATCCATGCATGTTGGTGACCGATTTGGAGGATTATTCTTGCTACTTGTGACTGTATCAATCAAATTCCAGCCCTGTCAATACTCAGTTCTGTTTTTCAGTCCCGTAGCAGCCAATTCTTTAGGTTTTTAACAGTGCTGGATGATTGTGGTGGCCATTTGCTATAGCTCAGAGGCGACTTGTATGTGTGGATTGATGAGTATTGAAGTTTGTCAATGTAGTCATACCCTGCAAATAGCTACAGCAGACCAGCGATCAAATTGTTATCCTCTATTTCCTAGGTATTTAGATCTATTTTCAGTTGAAAGTTCAGTTTGATGATATGTAGTGTTTCACTTGAATGTATATTTGCTCCAAACTTGTAATAGCTGAAAATTATAAAATGCAAAAAACTATACCAAGCCTTGCAACAGCAGAACTAAACATATTGTAAACATATCAAAACTTGTGATTGCTCAAGACCTTAATAGCATGTTCATGTTGTTGGCTTCATTGAGTAAATTTTCAAACAGAAAAAAAAAACAGGGGCTGTTGTTACATTTTTAGTGGCGTAAGTTAAAAGCAGCCAAAGTGCCGTGTATTAACTCTGGATTCCATTCCCATTTTCCAGTTGTTTGTCTTTAAAACTTGCAAAGCAATTCCTTTCCTCTCCACATCTCTTTTCTTCTGTAATGTTGAACTTACATCTAATGGCAGCCAGCAGGTCTGACATAAACTTGACCTTAAGGAAATCATGTCCACATATGCTGTCTTCTTCCCTCTGTGGAGGATAAAAGTCACCAAATAAACAAAATGAAAGTGTTTATGGTTTATATAGGTCAAAAAGTCCCAAAAAAACTTCAAAAATAGCATCTGGAGGTCAAAATGCTCAGGATTTGCACCATAATCACTACATCGTCACTGGAGTCAGCCAGATTTGACAGAAAAGTTTGAAATGTTTCAAGTGGGACAAATTCCAAACGTAGTCAGATCCATAGGCCATTAGAACCAGGATCCAATTCCAAGGCATTTCATAGCCAAAATCAGCCTGTATATGTTCCGATTCAGTAACTTAGATTACCTCAAATAAATTTGTCCCCTGAATATTAAAAATGATAAACTTTTGTTTGCAATTTGCCCTAAACTCAAACCAGGATCATTAATTTAGGTGAGCTCCATATTTTATGGTTTTTCATCTACCAACATAGCCAGATCACTCTATGATTGATAACCCAGTAATATATCAGTTTCTACTGTTAAAGGAATATAGAAAAGAAAGGGTGTAGGAAGATGAAATAAAAAATAATACAAACAAGTGATCAAAGAAATTAATTTAATTAAGTGAATTTTAAGTATAACTCAGCTCATTAAATCGATTTTTAAATGTACCAGTGCTAACATTTAAGCCTGTTTATGCAATTTGGGATGATTTAATTCCTTAAGCTTTTCAAATACCAACACATCCACTTTAATATACAATTAGCTGACATTAAGTAACATAGCAATTTTACTTGTAGAACACATATATAAGGCTCATGTTAAGATAAATGATGCACTTGCTCATGTATCAAGTAAAAGATCAAAGTACTGTAAAACGTAGAGATCAAAGTACTGTAAAATGTAGCTGACATTAAGTAACATAGCAATTTTACTTGTAAAACACATATATAAGGCTCATGTCAAGATAAATGATGCACTTGCTCATGTATCAAGTAAAAGATACTCCATAGTTGAAAATTACAAAAGCCTAGTACAATTTAACCTTTGGATGTTTTGTTCTTCCTAAACTCTTATTTGTGACAAAAGACAGCATTCAAAAGATTGATGAGGCAATTGAGTAAATGTTGAGATCAAAGTACTGTAAAATGTAGAGGTCAAAGTACTGTAAAATGTTTATGGTTAGGAAACTAGAAAATAACCTGGAACTAAAAGAAAATAAGGAAAATCTTATCATAGACATCATAATAGTTTTTTGGATTGACACAAAAAAAGCATTCTTAAAACCAAATTATAATAGTTTAAAGGCCAAAAAATACTTCTGATTTTCCGATCACTATCAAATTTTTTGTACCTTTCTCAGATGCTGAGTTTGTACTACCACACCAAATGGCCTCTCGGATGCGAGGAGGCGCAAATGCAGGACCTTGAAGAAAAGATGAATTGTGTCCTAATGGAACCCCAAGAAGGCAAGAGGTAGCTATGGAGCCCCCCAATGCCCGCACCAGTTCTGCCTGAAACAAATAACCCATTTAATTTATAAATTCAGAGAGTCCAAAATGTAGCCTGCAAGACTCAAACCACAATCTTAAATCATCTAAATAGTAACTGACCAACAATGAATCAGAAGAAATTCAGTCGTGATGATGATAATGATGACAATGGCATTCACCATCCTTCTGATGACAGGTTATATTACAATCTTCACAGAAAACCCCCAAAAAACATACTCAAACTTGAGTGTAATAGGAGTAAATAACTCTCTCATTCCCTCCTGATTTTCAAAGGGCTTCAGATTCTAAAAGTTTGGATTCTGAATGATTGCAAGAATTTGTAACTCATTTTCCTAGCCCACATTGATCATGTTGTAAGGCAGAGAGCTTCAATTCATGATGACCCAAGTTCAAGCCCACTGTGAAAAACCCCTATGCCTGATAATCCCCACAAACAAATTCTATTCGTGGTAATGATAATTATTTTCTCTACTACTTTTCAAATATAAAAGGGTCCATCTGACCTCACAAAAAAATACTTATGTTTCAACTTTCAGGAAACATTTCTAAAACTGGTGAGCATGTTGGAAATTACTTTTTATTGTCATCAAGTTTTCGCAGCATATTAGATTCTGAAGTATTCTTTCAACATTCCAAAAGTTCGTATATTCTTTACCCAGTTTGATGAGATAAAGTCGTAAGACAGAAAAATTCATGACAATGACAGAAAAGGTAACCCCCATGCCTTAGGAGGAAGGATTCTAATGTCAACAGTTCATTTCCTATACATAAGAAAGCAGAAGATTTCTCTGTACATCTGATGTTTGAAAGAGCAGGACAGACTAGGACAAAATGATTTCATCCTTAATAAAATGAGGTTAAACATTACAATTGTCAATTTTCTAGTATAGTCGGTGTTTTCTAGAACTGGACCTATTTAGTCTGAAGCCATATATTTATATGTTTAAAAAAGCAAACAAAATATCCTTGATTCTCAACGCTGAATTACATCTTCTTCTATTCGACAGTTATATTATTTCTCAAATGATGTTTTAAATGCTTGAACACATTTTTTCTTGTACTTCCTCAAATACAAGCTGCTGGCAGATATACTACAGAAAATTCCAGATTATTGCACCAATCATGTGAAGCAAAGTTCCTTCTTTCAATTCAAAGCTCGGAAATTATGCAGACAATCATTTGAACTCATTTCCAGAAAATTTACCCAAATATTTAATCTTAGATGCAAAAAGAAACCCTCAAAACTGAATCATAACTTCTTTTGTTCAACCATTATTAATATCTTCTTCAATTCAACCATTACTGATGATTTTTTCAAACAAGACTAAAGAACCTGGATACGTGTTTCTATTGACAATCATAAATATGACCGGCATGAAAGAAAAACAGATAACAATCTCTTTTTATTAAAAATGATGCTGAATATCAGAATACATTTCAGAAAATTTATAGGAGCATTTACTGAAAAAAATGGTAATAAAAATAAGAGATAAATATGGAGAGATTTGTGGCCAAAGACAGAAGTTAAAGATAGATTTACCAGGTCAAAACCGTCTCGTGGCAATAAAACGGTTTAATAATGTAGCAGAAGGCTCGTAGATAAGACGTTATCGATTGTTAATTCATTGGAGCTTTTTGGCTCATTTTCAAGATGAGGAAATATGGACTGGCTCAAAACTTTTAAAAAGCTCGGTGGTCTCAACCCCATCAAAAATTTCGATTGCATGGTGGGGGGGGGAATTTTAGTATGGGCTTGACTTGGTTGGGAGGTTCGGAGTTCAGTAATAAGCAAACACATCTCCAAACATTAAAGGATCGGAACCTAGAACCTGAAGATCAATACGAATTGATGCGCCAACTAATTCTACAACAATAAAGTGCTATAATTCTCCCGTCCCCCTATCAGAGTGCATTCCATGAGATCTAAGGTCTATTACCCAATGCCAAAAGTTTTTGTTAATATAATAGCAGATTTTTGGCTAAAAAGGTGTAAGCATCTTCCTTTTTCGTAAAAAAAATCTTTTCCCACACTCCACGATATTTATTGGTTGGCTTTTCCAGGTATACTAAGCAGTCCATCATCCCTATGAATGAAAAGATGACAGATGCCGGATCCTTCTACAGATAACTCCATTATTATCGTAAATAACAACACTACAGCATGCGTGGAAAGTCATTAGATCTGAAAACGATTAAAAGTTGTAAAGAATATTGTTAGTCATGATCAGAGATCTAATTTACAATTTTCCCAATTTCAAGCATTTTAAGAAGATACCATTCCACTGTAAAACTCTTAGTCATAACTTGCATGCAAGAATGTAAATCAGCACTGAGCACGTATTCCATGCCGAAGCCTAGAAAGAAACGTGTACCTTGAGTTTTGCCCTCTCCCTGATTAAGGTTAGAGAAGCTTCTACCACGCGATTTTGGCCATCGACCAAACTAGCAGAAGGCGCACTGTCCACACCCAGCCTGTGCACAAATCTTGCCCCGATTTTCCCCATTCTATTCATGATTGGCATCTCTTTGATCCCGAAACTTGAATTTCGCGAAAAGTAAAATGCGGCAAAAGCCAAGATTTTGGTGAGGAGGGAGAAGCTGCAAAATCCAGAGGAAAGATGACTGCGTAAAATGAGCTGTTGTTTGTATCAGCCAATCCCTCTAAGTAGCAAACTAAGAATAAACTTTGTCGCAAGAATAATCGCGAATGTCACCAAATCTTGAGAATAGAGCGGGATACCATAAAATATAGTAATATGCAGTGAAGGGCATACAATATTTTAGGGTTACTGAATAAGCTCACAGTGGTGTGTGTAAAAGTGTAAGTACATCCGTTCCAAACAGTTTTAAATGAATCTAGACCGTGATTTACACCAATTATTAAAGCCAGTTTAAACATTCAAAGAGTAAACACGTGATGATAAAAATAGCGTTGAACGAAACGTACAAATCTTCAAATGCCTTGAAAATGTTGAAGGCATAACTTACTGATATTTTACTGAGTAGTGAGTGAGTAGGGACATCGCCCGCCATTTGAGCGAGACAGGGAATAACTTGATTCAAATCTACGGCCACGACAATGAGAACGACAAATGATCTTGCTTTCCATTGTTTATTTTTTGTTTTTTATTTTTTAAATCTTCGAATGCCGTGAGCTTTTTTTTAAGCAGATATAGGCTCTTAGGCTTGGAATATGATGGTCTGTGCATCGTTTTTTCAACTTTAGCCAGTATATAATAATAATAATAATTTAAAATTGTTTTGTCTTTACAATTTTAGACAGTATTATTATAATTTAAAATTTATTAATGTCTTCTATTAAAAATTTAGAATATTTTTAATAAGATTAATTAAGTATTTTTAAATATCAATTTAGAAATTTATTATCATTTAGTATATTTATTTTTAATTAAAAATGTATGTAAAATACATTGATAATATCAAATTTTAAAAATAAAATACTAAAAATATAATTCTATTAAATCACAAAACAAATTATGAAAAATCAAAGAAAAGAATAATAAAACTATTGAAAAGTTTTCATCTAAAGTCAAATTCAACGAGATTTTTGTTTTAAAAGAAAAAACATTCCTTTGCATTTGTAGTAGTGTACAAAGGAAAAAAATATAGAAAGTTATAAATTTTTGGCATTTCCAAAAAGGCATTCATGTATGTTTGTAATATACAACTAAAAGCAAATAAGAATAAAAATTTGTGTATCTCCAATACGAGTTGTTGCCACTATAGATGATTGTCAACATAATTATAATTGCAAATTTAAGATTTTTAATGTGAATTTATAATTTAAGAGATCAAACAAAGTTGTTATTAGAAAGTAATTTGTTCTCGCATTACAAGAAGTGCTCTTAAATTTATTTGATTTTTAAAACAATACTATAAAAAAAAAAAGTTTCACTATGGTGTTTGTTGTAAATTCAATAAGAGTTGAACCATCCATAGTTTAAATGATGTGTTTTACTATAAATAAAGTTTTTTGTTTTTTAATCTTCAATCAGCACATCTAATAAAAATTTTCACAAACCAAATTTCAGATATGTTCTTATTATTAATATCTATGAAAGTTATTAGAGACAATTTTTTATGTGCTTCTAGAGGAAACTACCTATGTTGTTGTGTTATAATCAATGACCACTTACATACCAAAGAATGTTTGATGTATAGAACCAAAATTCTATGAACCCACTATTAACATTTATATTCTCAACCTTTTACTATATTTAGTGTAGATTTGTGAGTACTTGCCTTGATTTTGTGTCACTTTCAAAAAGGGAAGCTTGTCATCCACAAAGCTCCACATATGATGAAGTTTAACATAATGTCATACACTTCAATAATAAGATTCCAAATATGCTTCTAAACTTCAAAATTGGATTCAATTTTTAAGTAGCATATGACCCATAGGAAACCTTCATTAGGAAATTGTATTTACTATTTCACAAAGCTTCCAGAGTTGATTGGTATGTTGTTTCCTTTTTCTATTATTTGACGCTCTTTCTATAATAAGCATATATTCAATCCTTAATAACATCAAATTTTTCATACAAATTACCCAATTCCACCATGTCGAACAATGATCCCTATAGTTTTATATTAAATTTTGAATCTACTTTATTGCCACAAGTAAAAATTCAATCCTTGAGTTTGCAATCATGAAGATAAATGCATTTCAAAATTAATGAATGAGGTGTTAATGCAAGGATCCTTGGTGTTTTTCTTTTGTATGGTTGTACTCCTATTCATACTCGATATCTATGCAAACTTACATAGAAGGATGTACATCGAAACTTTCTCTTGCAAGGCATAATCCTTCATGGCTTCAAAGGCTTTCTTCTATGAGACAGGATCAACAATTGAAGGCAAGGCTTGATGCCAAAACCATATAAACCCTCTTCTTTTCCTTCTTACAGATGCACCTTCAAATTTGATTACACATTCCTTTTACATATGCTTAAGCCATCAAATTCCTTTGTGAAGGACTATATGATATTGGTTTTTAAACTCAATTTTCTTTGTAATCTAAGAAATTATTTTTTGTACAAATCCTAGTATAGTATGTATCCATCCAATTTCATAAAGAAACAAATTTCTTACAAATCTATTTGTCTTTCTTCTTTTAAGAATCTCATTGGTGACTCTTAGATAAATACTCAATTTGTTGTTTCTAAAATTTAAAAAGTTGTTAATATACTTGTTTTGTAAAGTAATATTTTATATACTATTAGTATTTAATTTTTTGTATCTATTGTTAACGAGGCCCTGAGAGATGATTCTCCTCATGGGAGAGAGAAGGTAAATGGGAATCACCTCCTCTTGGTTAGATTAAACTAAATTTTGATGGCACCTTTAAGGCGAATCCTAAGAAATCTAGGGCTAGGTGCAAATTGGGGATAAGAATGGATCTTTGATTTGTGTGGCTTTAAAGAGACTCAAATCTAGAACTAATAATGAGGCCAAATTGCAAGTCATCATTCTTGGATTACAATTATGCTTAAATCACGGCCTAACAAAAGTTGAGATAAAAGGTGACTTGTCAATCATTGTTAATGCTATTCGAATAGAATTATCCCACTGTTGGAAAATTAACAACCTTCTCTTGATAGCCCTTCTATTTTGAATTCTTTGAAAGCATACACAATAAATCATGTGCATTGTAAGATTAATCTAGAGGCAAATTTGCTTCCGAACTCAGATACTGTCAACCAGAAGGAGGTTACTGTTAAATGATGGTTAATAAATGACCTCCCTTGAAAATTCTTCTTGATGGTTTCACAAGTAAAAGTGATCATTAATTAGCATTTTGGTGTGAAATAATTTCAGAGCATATGTAGATTACATTTGACTCACTTGTCTTTGATTGTCTGTCTTATCTCAACTATGCAAGTCAAGAT